>NC_141151.1:23255674-23440674 GCF_053477565.2 Lygodium microphyllum
TTGTAGACCAGGAACGTTGCCCCCAGACCCCTGTCATTGAAAGGTGAGAAGGATTGAAGCTTGCACACAAGCTATGGCGGGAGAGCAAGAGCAAGAAAGAGAGAGACAAGAAATGGGAACTCCAACAGTCACAATGTGTGACCGGGCCTTCCTTTATTTACTAGTCACTAAAAAATGAATATAAAGAATAAAGTGACGTGATGGGCGCCCGCCACCTGCAATGTGCAATGGCGGGTACTGTCAGTGTAGTAATACACGGGGCGGCACGGCGGAGGCGCCTTTACCCCAACAACCTCCCACTTAAGGGCGAATCTACCCCAGTGAGAGAGAAAGAAAAGAAAAAGACAGTACAACTGTACATAGGTACAAGGGATGAGGAAATGCAACATCTCATCCAATGCCCATCAATCTCCTGAGGAAGGCAAAGCGCTCAGTAGTGAGGCTTTTCGTGAGAAGATCTGCAAGATTCTCATCAGTGGAGATCTTGACAAGGTCAACAGACTTGTCCTCTACGACACCACGTATGAAGTGATACCTCACCTCAATGTGTTTTGTCTTCGCATGGAAGACCGGATTCTTAGCCAACTGAATGGCACTCATAGAATCCGAATGCAGTGTAGGTATAGCATCAATCCCAAGGTCAGCAACTAGATGGCCTAGCCATATGGCCTCCTTGCAAGCCTCAGTGGCTACAACATACTTAGCATCAGTGGTAGACAAAGCCGTACACTTCTGAACCCTGGACATCCAAGAGATAGCACCTCCAGCATAGTGAATACATAGCCAGAAGTGGACTTCCTACTATCTGCATGTCCTACATAATCGGAGTCAGTGTACCCCATGACCCCTGTATCCTGGCTGCCATAGCAAATACACATATCTGTTGTGCCCTTCAGGTACCTCATGATACCCTTCACGGCATCCCAATGTTTCCTACCAGGTGTAGCCATATAGCGTGCCACAACACCAACTGCAAAGGCAATATCTGGACGAGTGGCTTTCATGGCATACATCAAACTGCCCACGGCTAAAGCATAAGGGATTTGGGCCATCTCGGCCCTCTGCTCATCTGTCTGCAGACAATCAGCCTGTGATATCTTCACATAAGAAGGCAATGGACAGCCAATAGGCTTTACGTCCTGCATGCGGAAGCGCTCAAGGACTTTATGAATATACTCCCTCTGTGACAAGTAGAGGAGTCCCTGATGCCTGTCGCGTCTAATGCGCATACCAAGTATGCGAGAGGCCTGTCCCAAATCCTTCATCTCAAAGCTCTTCTTCAGCTGAGATTTAAGAGCATCTAACTCATCATGAGCTTTCCCTGCTATCAGCATATCATCCACATAGAGTACCAAAATAAGCAATGAACCATCACGGGCTTTCTTCGTGTAAAGACACGGATCCATAGCACTCCTGTTGTAGCCCTGTGACTGCATAAAGGCATCAAACTTATGATACCATTCCCTAGGTGCCTGCTTCAAGCCATAAAGACTTTTCTTCAACTTGCACACTAGGTGCTCCCTGCCAGGTTCTGCAAAGCCCTTAGGCTACTCCATATAGATCTCATCATGCAAGTTCCCATGTAAGAAAGCCGTCTTGATATCCATCTGATATAGATCTAAGTCAAGCTGAGCAACCAAAGCCAAGACCAAGCGCAGGGTGGTTATCTTAACCACAGGAGAAAAGACCTCATCAAAGTCTACACCATGCTCCTTCTTAAAACCCTTTGCTACCAATCTAGCCTTGTATGCCGGCTTGGGGTGTCCAAGGGTACTTTTCAGCTTGTACACCCACTTGCATGGCAAAGCCTTCTTGCCCTTAGGCAAGGCAACCAAATCCCAAGTCTCATTCTTATGCAAGGAGTCAATCTCAGATTGCATATCCCTCTCCCAGGAGTGACTGTCACCCTTGCGCATAGCCTCATCATAAGTGAAAGGCTCTCCTGAATCTGTAACCAAAATATAATGCATAGAGGGCTGAAATCTATCAGGTGGACGTCTGTCTCTAGCCTCACTGCAGGCTCTGCTACCTGCCAAGCTGCCTGTCCAACACCCTGACCATGAGCATCTGCTGCAGCTGTAGGCTGTCCAACTGGCTATGCAGGAGCTCTAGGCTCCTCCTGAAAGATCACTCTGCGGATCTCAACCACTTTCTCAGGCTGCTTGTGCATCTTGTCTTCATGGAAGACTACATCATGGCTGCGTATTATTTTCCGCACCTACGGATCCCATAGGCGATAGCCCATCTCTCCTGAATCACCATAACCAAGAAAGATGCATTTAATGCTCTTTGGATCCAACTTACTCCTCTTGTCCTTGGGCACATGGCAGAATGCCTCACATCCAAAGACACGGAGATGCGCATAAGAGGGTGGCTTACAAGCCCAAACTTCCTCTGCAACTTGGAAATCCAATCTACTAGAAGGCGATCGGTTTATGACATGCACTGCCGTACTAACTGCCTCAACCCAAAAGCTCTGTGGTAGGCCTGCATGGCTAAGCATAGAGCGGGCACACTCCTAAATAGTCATGTTCATGCGCTCAGCCAAACCATTCTGGGCAGGGGTGTAAGGGGCGGTCAACTGACGCTTAATACCCCTGTCATCACAAAACTGCTCAAAAGCACGTGAGACATATTCTCCCCCATTGTCAGTCCTAAGGCATTTCAGCCTATACCCAGTCTGGTTCTCAACAAGAGCAAGCCAACGCTGAAAGACTGCCAAGACATCGGACTTTTGCTTTATGGGATAAGCCCATACTTTCCTAGAAAAATCATCAATGAAGGTAACAAAGTACTTCGCGCCACCCATAGACATACACGGCATGGGCCTACAAACATTTGAATGCACCAAAGCCAAGGGCTCACTCATGCATGGCCTACCCGATTTCTTATGCGTAGACCTATTCTGCTTACCATAAAGACAATGATCACACGAGTCAAAACGTGCATAGTCCAAAGGCAGAAGATACTGCAAACCAGATAACATTTTCATTCCCTTCAAAGGCATATGCCCCAAACGGGCATGCCAAAGTGATACATGTGGGATAGAGCCCACTACCAAAACATGGTCTACAGAAGACCCAGATACAACAAGAGGATAGAGGCTGCTAGCCTTGGTGCCTCTAGCAAGCACAAGTCTGCCTTTGGTAATCTTCCAGGCAGAATCCCCAAAACAGACATGAAACCCTGCATCATCCAACTGTTCTGCAGACATAAGACTGCGCGTAAGCGCAGGTACATGACGTACATCCCTGAGCAAAAAGGAACTGCCAGTGGAAAACTGCAACTGCATATCTCCACAACCCACAATATCAAGAGACATGTCATCTCCAAGTCTGACTGATCCAGATACAGTACGGTAAGAGTGAAACCACTCAGGGTAAGGCGTCACATGGAAGGACGCACCTAAATCCAATAACCAGCACTGTGCATACATACTAGGTGTCTCAGTCAAGTGTGAAGCATCAGAAGAACTAGCTGCAAGTATGAACTCATCACTACCATCGGAATCCTCGGTCTGCATGACATTAATTTCTTCAATCTTGACGCTGGACTTCGCAGATACTATGCTGTGATCAGAGGACTTCTCCTGCACTTTCTCTTTGCCCTTATCCTTGCACTTCTCATTGCACAACTCATGACACTGTGGTCTGATATGGCCTTATTTTCCACAATGATGACAAGTGACATTAGCGTTGTGCCCACGCGACTTTCCACGAGATTTAGACCAACCCTTCTGCGAGTCATGACCACGGTTATTACCACGATCATTCCTGTCATTCTTGCCTCTAACTGTCAAAGCATGTGAAACACGAGAGGCATCCAAGTTTTTGCGATTAACCTCTTCCTGCAGAAGAGCACTCTCAACATCATTCAGTTTCAGAGTAGCGCTAGAGGCACATAGGGTAGTGCAGAATACATCCCATGACTCATTCAGAGTCCCAAGCAAGAAAAGAGGAGTTACTTCCTCTCCAAAGGTGATATCCTGCGAAGTCACGTTCTTCAGTATAGCATGGAACTGGCTCAAGTGAGTAGACATAGTCGCATTATCCTTCATGCGCAGATCCATAAGCTGCTTCAACCAGTACATCTGACTTGCCGGACTTTTCTTATCATAAAGATTCTTGATCTTATTCCATAGATCCCATGCACTCTGTGCTTCCTCAAATACATTATAATATACATGTTCAGTGAGAGACAATACAATCGTGGACTTGCATAGCTCATCAAGTTCAAGCCAGTCGTCATTGTCCATAGTTTCAGGCTACTCCCCACTCAACCAAAGTGGCTTAATCTGAGATTTATGCACGAAGACCTGCCAAATTTGACTCTTCCAATAAGAGTAGTTGGTACCATCCAACTTTGTAATGTTAAATATGGCATTATCAGTCGAAGAGGATGCCATAATGCAGGCTGGAAATGCACAGACAATGTAAAACTGCTGGCTGTTTTACTGCAGAAAATGCCCAAAATCCACTGAAATGAGCTCCAAATGGCAAGAAAAGTGTGCCAAAAGATGCTGCCCATTTAGTACTAGGTGCGGTACACCAAATCAGGATATTTCAGCATAAAAAATATTGCTCAGTCCACCAATAGATGCTTGCTGTAATAAATTTCAGAATTGCAATAATGAGAGCAAACTGTCCCAAAACTGGATCTAATGTCAACTAAACAATGCTAGGTCCAAAGCCGGCATAAAGAGGACAAAGCAAAGCCAAATGACAGTGAAAATACATGAGCATAACACCGAGAGATGTCAAATAGCATCTGCCAGTAAGAGGCACATCCCAGACAATCTAGGCAAAATATAGAACCAACTGCTAAAACCTGACACAAATAGGTGTCTGCTCAAAAGAAAGCGGATCCAAAATTGAGACTCAGCTCATAAGCATCCTGTGAACCAAGACATATACTCAATGCAACATCCAATTGTCGGAGTATAATCCCAAAGTCTCAATACATCCATAACTGCTCAATGACATAGACTGCTCCAATAGCATGCAATCCCTGCTCAAGGTCAAGTAAGCATGCAAGATGCTCCCACTGGCACAAAAGGCGTACAATTGAGTTAAGGGCTCAAGAAACCCAAGACAAAGTACCAATGACAAGTGACCAAGTCAATGCGTCATACGCTTCCCAAGAGCATGACATACATGAAGCAACTGATGTAGCAACCACTAAGCAAGACATAATCCCAATGGCAAGATCTCTGTCAAGTCAATACATCCAGTAGCAAGCCAAAGTCAATATCCCTGTGAGTTGGAAGTGCTCAAAACATCCAAATCGGAGCTCCAAAATATCTATCAAGCATGGACAAACTAAGAGGCATCAACCACGGACCAAAGCATGTAATGCATAGAGCTTATCCATCAAGTACAGACAATAGGCATAAGCGGCCCAAATGCCAGTCAAGTCAACCAAACTGCCAATGACAAACCAATAACAACAAAGCAAATGCGATGTTCAAAAGCATTCCAGAATCACGATCATGAGTTCGAAGTCGATCCCCAAAGTGTAATACATCATGACATAACCCATAGCACACATCCGGTATCGATAGAGAAGCAATACATGTGACAAATGAGCTTCAGCCCGCTCATGTACAGCAGCTCTAAACAGTCCAAAACTATCAATTTCCAGCCCAAAAACAATGCCAAATCATGGGCAAATTGAATGCATACATTCCCAAGACATTAGGCATCATGTAGACCGCATACAGGCATCAAACAAGGTAACCGGAGTAGAGTATAAGCATCAAATGCCAATGCCAAGTGTGGCTGCCCTATTTCCAGCACTATATAACAGTAAATAACAGTCCCAAATCAGCCAATATTTCAGGCCAAAATCATGGCATAATCATGTGCATACATTCCCAAGGCACTAGGCATCATGTAGATTGCATACGGGCATCAAATAGCACAATCGGAATGAAGTATAAGCAACAAATGCTAATGCCAATGGTGCTGCCCTGTTTTCAGTCAGTTATGACAGTTTATGACAGTCCCAAATCTGAAGAAATCAGCCCCGAATGATCAAGACCAATGCCCAAATCTTGAATGACATCAAACATGAAGTCTATAGCCCTCTTGATCAAGGTAGAGAGCAAGAAGCAATGGCCAAGTGTGGAGCTGAAGTAGACGAGTGCTAATAGCTTGAAAAAAATGGTGCAATCTGCCCTGTTGGTGCTGAACTTGTTGCTGCTCCACATGGGCTGAAAAGGGGGTAATGGGGGGCTCAAGAAGGGCCTATCAAAGGCCTATGACAAGCCTCTTTGAGCCTTGATAGGTGTAAGGCACAATATGAGGAGAATAAGCTTCAAGGGTTTGAAGCCATGGCTGCCCTTGCTGTTTGCAACTTGTAGACTGAAATAAAACCCTGAAAGAATGATCAAATACCTCAATATCAATGCCTTGAAGGTGTCTCAATAGGCCGAGAAGGTGCTCGGGAAGCCGGGGAGTGACGGGAGCTCGGGGAGATCGGATATGGCTACCGGGATGGAGATCCAATGCGTGAAGGGAGTCGATGCGAAGGTAGAGAAGCACCGAGTCAAGCTCGAGCAAGAGGAAGCCAAGCTCTGATACCAGTTGAAAGGTGAGAAGGATCAAAGCTTACATACGAGCTATGGCGGGAGAGCAAGAGCAAGAAAGAGAGAGACAAGAAATGGGAACTCCAACAACAGTCACAATGTGTGACCGGGCCTTCCTTTATTTACTAGTCACTAAAAAATGAATGTAAATAATAAAGTGACGTGACGGGCGCCCGCCACCTACAGTGTGCAGTGGGGGGTACTATCAGTGTAGTAATACACGGGGCGGCATGGCGGAGGCGCCTTTACCCCAACAGTCATAGGGGGGATGCAGAATGGTCCCTGGACCCCAAAATAGTGGCCCATGATAACTCCCACACCCCCGACAATAAAGAGAATATTCCCTAAAATATTCCTTGGTGATCAATTAGTAGAAGATTCATAATATGGTTGGACATACCAACTAGATTACGTTTCTGGACTATACAAGGAAGACCCCTCTAAAGTCATCATCAATCTATCTTTAACCCAATGAGAGTTCTTCCAACTACCCTTAAGCTCTTCGTTTATTATTTGTCTAGATCACCATCTAAGCTATAGAGTGGAAATGCATAGGTGGACATAGCTATCTTTATATCATTTTGTTTGAAATTAAAGCAATCTTTGTTCTTCTCAGATTTGTTGTGTATTCTCTACCCCTTGCTTGGATTCTATTCATTGTGACATGTAATTTTTACATGGTATCAAAGCCGAGAGCGCTCTAAGGAGTGAAGAGTATGCGAGAGGCAAGGGCTTCAACAGCAAAGAGGAGAAATGACATCTCTTGCATCAAATAGTGGTACTAGCAGATCAAGTGGTGTTATTGTTGTACTAGCAATTCAAATACTAAGGATTTGTCCCCCAACCTTCAACGAAGGAAAGTTAAATGATACAAATTATACTTTATGGAAGTTTAAAATCGCAATTATCCTTGATTCTTATGAGCTTCTGAAGACAATGATGAGGACTAACCCAAAACCACCATCCACACCCTCGACCCATCAAATTTGAGTGTTATGATTCCTCCAAATGCAGATCTTTTATGAGCTTGGAAACAAAGGAACGCAAATGCATTATATGCCCTAGTTACAAGTTGTTCTAACACTGATTTGACCTTGACTTAGTATACTACCAAGGCATTGAAGGCTTGGAACATACTAAGGAGTCAGTAAAACACGAAATCAAATAAGATTTCAAAACTTGGAGAATCAACTAGCAGTAGAGAAGTTTACTAAAGGAGAGATAGCTGAAGCATTCATCACTCGGATTAAGAATCTGTGCGACCAAATGGTTGGTGTTGGGATACAAAAGACTAGTGAGGAGCTAGCTCAGAGGTGTCTTCGGATTTGTCCACCAAAGTTTGATGGATTGGTAAATGTCCTAAATACTCTTCGAGGAATTTTGTGCACTATTAATGGAGGAGGAGTTGAGGCTTAAAGCCCAATAAGGTAGCAGCAGTGGAGATGCTACATTCTCCACCAATACAGATCATAAAGGTGGTTCATCTACCAATGGTGACAAAAAGAAGAATGGTGGTAAGAAAAAGTTTCAAGGAGAGTGCTTCTACTGCAAGAAGAAAAGGCATGCAATTGTAGATTTTCATGTCAAGAAGGTAGATGAAAAGAATGGCACCGTGAAGACTAAATAAAAGGAGATAACCAATACAACTTAAAGTTATTCGTGGTGGTGATCATTGAGGAAGTGTGTTCCTTAGTGCAAGAAATATATGCAACTAACTCATGGGTATTAGATAATGGTGCTTCCTGTTACTAACTAATAAGAAAGGTCTATATAGTTCTATGAAGCCTCTACAATATCCATCATTGTGACATTTGGGAATGATGCAAAATACCCTATTGAGGGCGTAGGTACTATTTCCTTAGTTGTTGCAAATAGTGAACTCAAGATTCTTTCAAATGTATTATATGTTCCATAGATTAAGAGAAAACTACTACAATTGCTTCTATGAATGATCTTGACCATGAGTTGAGGTTCATTAAGACATGTGTAGAAATTATCGATAATGCTAGCAAAGTTGTCGACAAAGGAGAAAGGAGGAACAACCTGTATGAGCTAAGTGCTCTCACAACCATTGTTGGTGTGGGCACAAGTAAAATTTTGCATGAAAAATTTGGACGCATTGGTTTTAAAGTGTTGAAGAAAATACATAAGTAAGGTACGGTTGCTCACCTACCTGCAATAACTAGAATGAAGGAATCATGTGAAGCTTGTATGATGGGCAAGCAATAGAGAAAGGTATTTCCACAAGAAAGCAAGAACTGAGGGAAGGTTCCTCTAGGTTGGTGCATGCTAACTTGTGCAATAAAATGCTTACAAAAGCCTTAGAAGGATCTTCTTATTTTATATTGATCGTCGATGACTACAATAGGAAGATGTGGGTGTACTTCCTTCATGATAAGGCTCAAACTTTTGGTAAGTTTAAAGAATAGCTAAAACTTGTTGAGAATGAAATATTGCAAAGTGTAAAAAAATTTAGAACAAATGGTGATGGCGAGTTCAACTCAAAGGAGTTTGAAGACTTTTGCAAGAGCAAAGACATTAAGTGACAATTGACGGCGCCTCATAAACCTCAACAAAATGGCATTGTTGGACACCAAAATCGCACCAAATTGTGAAAATAGTAAGGTGCATGCTTAAGGGGAAGGGATTGCCTAACTAGTTTTGGGTAGAAGCTATTAATAATGCAGTCTATATTCTCAATCTGAGTTACACAAAGGCTCTTAATGGCAAAACTCCTCATAGGCCTATTCTGGTAAGAAACCATCTATCTCAAATTTTGGAACTTTTCTATGTGAATTTTATGCACATGCTCCAAAGGATAAGAGAATCAAGTTAAATCCAAAAAGCACAAAATCTATCCTCTTAGATTATAGTGATGAGCAAAAGGCTTACAAATTGTATGGCCAAGAAGCAAAGAAGATCATAGAGAGCCATGATGTGGTGTTCAAGGAGCAACCACATACAGTGGAGGAGGAGAATATAAGTTCTTCCACTTTATCATCTAGCAAAGAAGTATTCCACTATGAACCTATCCCAACACCTATCTCTACTCTCAAGGAGGAAGCATCGCCTTTAAATGATGAGGACAAAGTTCACCAACCTGCAATCATGCCATTGGAAAATCCATTTTCACAATGGGTGAAGCACCTCTATGATTGCAGTAATCCTATGACTACCATAGGTAAGGGAAATGCAAATAGATCACGAAGATCTCTAAGAATAGAGGAGCAAAGAAAGTCCTTTGCTCACATAGTCAATATGGCCTTGATAGCTCACATTATGAGAGAACTAAAGGAGCCAGCAAACTTGGAAGTACTTGCCAATCCAGCCTGGAGAGCAGTTGTGCAAGCTAAGTATGACAACACAATGAAGAATGATACTTGGGAAATAGTGGATTGGCTAGAAAAGAGGAAGATTATTAGCATCAAATGGGTCTGGAAGGTAAAGTACAAGGTTGATGGAAACTTAGAAAAGTACAATGTGAGATAAATTACATAGGGATTTTCACATATTGAAGGATTTGATTTTCAAGAATAATTTGCTCCAACCGCTAGAATGACTACTATTCATATAGCACTTGCAGTGGCTACTCATAAAAAGTGGCTAATTTACCAAATAGATGTCAAATCAACATTCATGAATGGTGACCTCAAGAGGAGATGTACATGGTTTAGCCATGAGGCTTTGAGGCCCCCCATTCTGAGAACAAAGTTTGTAAGCTGAAGAAGGCATTATGTAGGCTGAAACAAGTCCCTAAAGCATGGTACCAACCAACATATAAATTCTTTCTATGTTTGAATTTCAAAAGATGTACCTCTGATTCTAACTTGTATATTCATCGGGATAGTGAAAAATCTGTAGTGATTGTCCTATATGTGGACAACCTTCTTATTACATGTAACTATAAAGATATAATCCATCAAACTCAAAAGGCTTTCAGCTCTGAGTTTGAAATGACAAACTTGGGCTTGTTGTACTATTATTTGGGGGTTGAAGTCTATTGGCAAGGACTTGGCATCATCTCTCAAAAGAAGTTTACATGGGAGATCTTAAAAGCATTACAGAGTGTAAGGGATAGCTACACCTATAGAGATCAATGTGAAGTTATACATTGAGGATACATCAATACTAGTAGACATTGGGAGGTACAAGAGGTTGGTTAGTAGCCTCATCTACTTGTATAATACTAGGCCAGATATCAGTTTTTTTGTTGGTGTTTTAAGCAGTTTCTCAAACAATCCATGGGAAAGTCATTGGAAAGCTAGAATACAGGTGCTCATATACTTGAAGGGAACTCTTGACTATGATATCACATATAGTTCTGAAAGTGCTCTTATGGGAAACTATGACTCAGATTGGGCATGTGACAATGATTCTAGGAAATCATTTTCTGGATATTGTTTCTCTTTAGGTTCAAGAATCTTCTCTTGGATTGGTAAGACGCAACCAACCATGGCATTGTCTTTACTGAAGAGGAGTACAAGGTAGCTTGCTTTGCTGAAACAGTATGGTAAGGAGGATCCAATGGCATATGGGAGTACAGGATGAAGATCCAACAATGTTAAGATGTGACAATCAAATTTGCAACATCATTACCAAAAATCCAAATTTTCATGCATGCACCAAACACATCAAGATCGAATATCACTATGTGCGTGACTTGATCGAGCATAGGATCACCAAACCTCTCATGAAGGATCTCCTTCGAATTCATCCTTAGAGACTCGGCATTGGGCTGAGAATGTAGTTCAGACATTGAGGCAGGGTGTTAGATATACTCAATGCCCCACCCTTGTAAGGCCCCTATTATGAGAAGAAACCATGTGTGAGCATAAACATTGGGTGGGTCCTAACTTGTATGTCATATGAGGCCTACGTGACCAGATGACAAAAAGGTGACCTTTGCCGATCTAGCCTTTAGGTTAGATAAAGTAGTTATATTGGCAATAACTCAAGGCACAATGCATTGAGTTATGAGGCGTGGGAGTTATCACAGGCCCCTATTTTGGGGTCCGAGGGCCGTAGAAGCGGCCCCTGGTTGGGGCTCTCGAGGGAGCCTGATGACAAGGGTCTAGAGGCAACGCCCTTGGACCGATGGTAAAGGGAATGTCCGTTTCCCTAGAATATTTCCTTGCTAACTAGGAAAGATTCATAATGTGGTTGGACATGCCAACCAGACTACCTTCCCATGCTATAAAAGGAAGACCCCTCTAAATCCATCATCAATGTATCTTTCAAACCAATTAGAGTTCTTCGAGCTACCCTTAAGTTCTTCACCTATCATCTGTCTAGATTGCCATCTAAGCTTCACAATGGAAGCGCACGAGTAGACAAAGCCATCTTTGTATTAGTGCGTTTGAAATTAAAGAAGTCTTTGTTCTTCTCATATTTGCTATGTGTTCTCTACTCCTTGCTCAGATTCTATCCACTGTGCCATGTAATTTCTACAAGTTCTATCACCATAGGTCACATTATATCCATGTCTATTAGTGGTGTGGTCACCATGCCATGACTATCCACTTTCAACCTCTTATGGATAACAATCACCCTTCACCCAATATTGTAGAGTGGGCTAGCTATGGATTTTGAATCTTTGACCTCACATAACTCACATACACTCCCAACCAATCAAGTTGTTGCTTGTTAGCAGAATTAATTAACTTTCCCCTATTGTTTGCTACAACATTTTGTGGTTGATGATAACCCAATCTATTGTTACTACAAACAACTGAAAGGCAAGCCTAAGTTACCAACTAGTTGACCTCTTAATCTCTTCCTAAATAGACTAACATGTATCTTTTTTAAGAACTCCTTTCTAATAGCATTAAATTAGGTTGGTCACTTGGTTATATGTTGCTTCTATATACTTGATAGCACTCATAGGAAATATGAAGTTATATTTCTATATTACATATTAGTACTTATAGGTAATGGATTCTCTTGTGCATAGTCTTTGAAAGCAACACACTAGTTTTAAGGTTGACCAATTTTTGGCCTACCTACACTCCAAGGTGAAAGCATTTATTCTTAGGCTTTTCAATGGTTTTCTAAAAAATTCACTGCCTATTGGCACATTTTATTTTTATTTGACGAACTCACCCCCCCCCCCCCCCCCCCCCCCCGCTCCCATGTCCATAAAATACCCCCAAGGTTTCCCAACTAGGAATTGAACTCATGATCGTACTTGAGACACCCAATACTCCTACCATCGCTCTAAGGTGTGGGTTTTTTAATGTTTCTTCAAGTACAACCTATCTTACCCCAGAAGCAGTAGATCAATCAATTGGGTATGCAATGTAGGGTTTCTTAATGAAAATTTATGTTTTCTTAATACAAAATTATTATATAATTATGGTAGGTCATTGTAAATTTAGTATCTTGTTTTAAAGCATCATATAGCCAATGCCACCCTTTCTATCAAATCGAGAGAGAGAGAGAGAGAGAGAGAGAGAGAGAGAGAGAGAGAGAGTCTCTTTTGACCAAATGAGGGTAGCTCAATAGGTTAAGATGAATGTGTGGTGATCATAAGGTCTTTGGTTCAACCCCTACATTCCACACAGTCATTTAGTATAGGTATAATCTTAACCATGATGATCAGAAGGTCTGTGGTTCAACTCCTACATTCCGCACGGTCATTTAGTATAGGTATTAAAAAAAGGAGACTAGAACCCGGATCAATGAGTTAATAAAATAAGTGACCTACCACTCGGGCAGGCACTAAATTACAAAGAAAAAAACAGGTCTCTTTAGGAACTGCTACCAATACCCATGATAGAATACACCGTTCCTATGACCCCTGCACCGGCACCCACCAAAGTGATGCCTATAAAGATGACAAGTTCCCGTGCCTTGATGGAATTCCGAAAGAGTCGGTAGTAAAACCAACAAGGCAAAATCAAGCACATGGTAACCGTGATAGAGGAACCCACAAATGAAACCACATACGCAAAGAAAGGCACACTGAGTGAGATCAAAATAAGTATAATGACCATCACTGAGCGCATTGCCAGTGCAGACAGCAGGTGGGTTTGGGATCCCAGTGGCCATGGCAGCAGGGACTCCAGTTCGCATGCCACTGGCCGAAGCAGCAGAGTGAACTTCGTCAAGGGTGTGATTATGTTTGCCCATATTGCTATCTTGGAGGCCATGTATCCATAAGGCATATTCAGTGTGATCTGAGACTGGGTCTCTCCACCAAACATTGAAGCTCCCAATAGGCCTATTCCTCCATAGAAAGTTGCTGCAATTGCAAAGCTTAAACCAAGCACCTGCACATTACAAGCTATGATAGGATCAGACACGGCATGACCCTTAAGTCTAACTCATAACTCAGTAATCTTAAGCACCCCAGCATCATAGGCATAACAATGTCAGACACGGTATAGGATCAGGCACGGAATGAACATAAAGCCTAACTTTAGCTCGACAAGCGTAAGGTGCCACCCCAGCACCAGCATGGGCATAACAATGTCAGACACAGTATGAGCAGAAACTATTGGCCAATTTATGGCATCAGCTCAGCAAGCTTAACTACCTCCCACAATGTAAGCATCACACAGTAGACCACGAATCCATAGTACATTTTATGACTTAATCAACAGGCTTAGACACCTCCATATTACAAACATAACAGCAGCACCAGACGCAGTATAACCATACGTTCTGACACTTTTAAGCTTTAGACGAAGGAGTACTCACTGAAGTTGTACCTGGGGGAACTTTCTCCTGTCTACCATAGAGGTCCTTATACTGGGCAGGATGATGTTGGTACCATAGGTGAACAAATAAATGCCTGATGCGATCGGCAGTCCCTCCCAACGAGACAATGGAATGCTCTTGTGAATCCCAATGTTGTCCTCAGATGCCAGCCAAAGTAAGGCCAGGAGAACTAGAGTAGAGCTTATGATGGAAGAAGCAGAAAGCACTGACAATGATTTATAGCTTCTGACCCATATAGTGGGCAGCAGCACAAGGGTGGCCAAGAATGTGAGGAAGTATCTGCCCCTCAGACCCATGAAACCAATGGTAGTGCTTGGGAACACCGTCACCAGATTGTCTGTCAAGGATATGCCATAGCTCACCAGTGTACTTAGGAGATCTCCAAAGAGAAGAGATGTGGCGATGAGCCGGCCTCTTTTCCCAAAAGCCTTTAAGCTCACATCTTGGTAATCACATAGCTCAGGATGTGCTTCCAAACACTGGACTAACAGAGTGCTTGTATAGTAATAGGCTCCGGCAAATAGGAAGTTCAGTGACAAGCTTGCTAGCCCTCCCCTGGCTATGGCATAAGGAGATGAAAGGACACCGAGGCCTGCAGACATTGAGTACACAAACTCAACTCAAAATTGATAAGGAAAAATCAATGAGTGGCTGTTACCTATATACCTGAATCTTCTTTGAACTAACAATCCGATGGATCTAATTACAGATCACATGAACAAAAGCCAATTGTTAGCAATGCGCTATATAGGAAGTGCTAATCTATTGTTGCTGCACATGTGCAGGGTAAATTGAAGCATGCAGTAGTTCACTACTATTGATGCGGCTTATGCCACTGCAGATGATGGATCAGACCGGCATGAAAGATGCAGCAGTTCAACTGACATAGACGAGGCTTATGCCACTGCAGATGATGGATCAGACGGCATGAAACATGCAGAGATTCACAGACATTGATGAGGCTTATGCCAGTGCAAATGATCAGAAAGCATGAGACATGTAGCAGTTAACTATGAATATACGGATGAGTCTTATGCCACTGCCAATGATCAGAAGACACAGGCTAATAAATTACCGATGAGCAAGGCTACACAGTTGGCAATGCTATGGAAGGGGGTGCAGTCCCCTGAGGGTGGAGGTGCTGCTGTGACTTGATCTGATTTCAGATCAGCATTGGAAGTAGAGTCGTCTTCAAGCAGGGGCCGGCTTAATAGCAATCCACCATTGGCATCAATAGTGATGACTCTCTCCATTCCCAGCTTAATCTAGCGATAAGGAACTGTGATTAGAAGCGGCTTGGATACAAAACCACAGGGCATCTCTCCCAGCTTCTAAGCAACTGTACTGATTGGTAGCTCCAATATAAGGTCGCAGACTGATCACGCCGACAGTCACCATACTCACACACACACACACACACACACACTCTCTCTCTCTCTCTCTCTCTCTCTCAAAGTGGAGTCCCTGCAAAATCACAAACCCTTTTTGCTTTTACGTACGTCGAAAGAGAGCATGCACACTGTGTCTGTCTATTCACGTGATTTGATTTTTTTAAGGAATATTCTTGCTGTTCCGCCCACTCTCATGTGCTTAAAACTTCCGGCGCAGATCGAAGCTATGAAAAGAGCTCTCGGTAAATCCATGCGAGAGTCCGCAGCGAATCAGAATGTTACACGTGCCATCGCAACGCCAGTCAACAAACCGTGGTTGACAGGAGAACATAAGCTCTCCCCGTGCGGCGTGCTAAGGCCCGCGGGGACTTCAGAAGCTTGCCTGGCACGTCGTTAAAGCAATCACCATGCTAGTCTCTTCTGGCATGTAGTGGGTCCTCCCACAATCACTCGAAACGTTTCCCCATCCCATCGGATGGAGAAAAGAGGTCGCTATGGGAACCACTTTTGGTCCAAACAATAGTTGAGTCTCATCAAGATAAATTTGAATCTTAATAGTTCTTTAAATAAATATAGCTGGGATAAAAAATATACTAAAGGCCAATTTCTCGTGAGCATCGAATCATCATAGTAACACTGATTCTAAGGTAGTGGCAAGTCCAAGTCTAGGACCCATTAAACTTTCTTAAACTCTCACCAGTTAGGGCCATGACACACATGTATGAATATTCCGGAGATCAAACTTGAAATATCCCAATCGTCAAGTTGTACTACATACAAATATGAACAATCCATCTTTTACAACTCCAACTTGCGTTGGTTGTCATAGTCCACTCCATCAACGTGTGGATGGCTATAGTACCTTGGACTATAGTTTTTTGGGATTTCAATGCCATTCAATATTGCAAGTTCACATTACATGGAGGAATGTAAGAGCAGCAACACATGCCAGCCAATATACTTGTGCACGATGCTTGTGGAAGGTCACAATGTCTAAGCATAGGAGATGTTTACTTCTAATGGACAATATCTCATGTTAAAGGGCAAAGTAAATTAAGTGCTCCCTAGGTGGAATTTTTTCACCCATTCCCATCAGTGTTCACAAAAAATCGTCCCTTAGTGTATTTTTTCCAGGCAAGATTCTCAAAAAACCAATTGAAATTGACGCTCGTCTTGATGAAAACCAACTTTTTTTGCATTTTAGCTATAAAACCGGCTATTTCCCTCCAAAAACCTTAAGCTTGTTCCTTTTTCCATTGGATGGGAAAAAAGTTTTTGTGAGCACAGATTCCCATGTCAACTAGTATGACACCATAGCATGCACAAATAAAGTATACCTATGAATGGCATGGCTCTAATAGGACCATATCATGTTTCTTTCCTCTCCTTTTAGTGCTCATGAGTGAGTTGATCGCAACTAGCTCTAGTGAATAGCATGTAGACTAAACAATTACATGTTTATATCAATTATTGTGTAGGTCAATCAACTTGCACATGAGAGGGCTTATAGCCTCATGTGGCATGTCCTTCAACCTTTATTCCTTTGATAAATGTTAGGGATTTTTTTTCTTATTGGACTTCACAGAAGTTTAATCAATCTATAGAATGGCACTATCCTAAGAAAACATCACCTTCTTGCTACGTTTTCAAGTGTGAAACTAAAAGATAATGGTACCTTCTAAACCTTGCTCTATTATGGAACATAGATCATGTGAAGAATTGGTTTTGAAGATCAATGCTTCACCCCTCAAGTAACTACGTAGGTGATTGTTGGCTCTATTTTTGTGAGCCCCTCCTCCCCAATATAAGGAGAAGGTATTTATGAGTAGCATATTTACCTAATAGGTACCTCTTTCAACATTAGATGGTGCTAACTATGGCTCCATGCATGTGTAGAGTCATTATTGTAATATGCCCTTATTTGGGGCTCATTTGGGGGGCATGTTGTAGCACATACTTTCCCACTAGACTTCTTGGGGGGGAGGTATAGAGGGGAGCAAAGCCCCTCTTTGTGAGGGGTCCACATGGGGGAGGGCCCTCCCCCACTTCCTTGGTTTGAAGGGACATTTTGCAAAATAGTATGTGCAATTCATGAATCTACCAAATATCATTGGTCAATTTTGGGAGTATGCTTGAAAAAACATGCATGCAATTTTATGTTCTATTTTAGCCTACTAGTTTCATTTTTGCAAGCGTCAACCATACTTTCCTAAGTATACAACCTTTACTCTCTCATGTTTCTTTAAATGATATTGAAGCTTCCTAATAGAAGCACATGACTCTAAAGTATCATCTACTGTCATAACCATCTATAATAATCAAAGTCTTTGATTATCCATTTTCTATGTTTGTCATCCATCTATAATAATCAAAGTCTTTGATTATCCATATTCTATGTTTGTCACTTGCTTACAAATGTCATGTACTATGTTGTCTTCTCTTTTAACCTTTCAATTGGCTCAAGTAGGGTATCCTAACAATAGAGCCTTAATGTGGTAATAGCATATGCTAGAACTTGCTCCACTATGTATACTTGACAAAAGGACAAACTCTTAGAGTTTAAATGGCCGTAAATCCTTTTTAGAACAAGTGGAGAACTTGCTCAGTTAAGCATACTAAGGGCCCCTACACATTTGTATGGATATGTGAGCAATCCCCTTGGAAAAAGTGCTCCCTCTGTTCACACAATTTAGATGGACAATGTTCCATTTCATGTTTAAATGTTCCTTCAACGAAATCTAATTGGTTGGTTGGCTCAAGAGTTGTGCCAACATCTCAATGGCATGGATACAATGCCCCTTCAACACCTTTTTGATACAATAGAGATTGGATGAGGTGGCATGCAAAACACTTTCTTGGATTTTTAATTGAACTTCTCTCTACCACATCATTTCATGTTGCTATGACCAAAGCTTGTTCATATGAATCAACAACCAACCTAACAACAAATGAAGAACGAAGAACTTGGTTCATTAGGATTCACTAACAATATCCATTGCTTCAATAGGGCATAATGTAATAAAAGATAAATGTTCATATAGCTTTTTAGAACTTCATCAACTAAAGCATATCAAAATAAACTGAGAAACATGTTCAAGTCCATCTTAAGTTTTTGTTATAGAAATTAGCTTGAAATAGAGGCATATAGGACTTGCTCTACTAGGTCAATGGGAATCATACTAACAATAACCAAACAAATGGAGAATCTTTTAATGAGTCAAATAGGATGTGTGCATATATATATGAGTGTGTAATTATAGGCACATTCCAGATTGCAATAGTTTTTCTATGTACACATGTGTGACTAGCATATATGTAGAAAAAACCCCAAAGACATAAAAAATTGCTATGGTCTTGGATGATTTGAAACAACCAAAAAGTAAGAATACCACCAAACAAGGAAGAGCATATCCCTAAAAGCTCACATGCAGACAAAAAGCTTATGTTTTCTTTGCACTATGCTAATTTCATTGAATGATTTTTTATGCAACCCATTTGATGCTTAGTTGGCTTTTCCCTTCAACTTTTTCTTTTAAAAAGGACAAAACATTTGCCTTAATATGTGCCTTGGTAAAAGGAAGCATATTGGCTTTGTTAAAAATCAAAAATAGCATGAATTTTCACTTTATTCTATGTGACTATAAACAAACTTACAACCGTTGAGATCTTGCACACAAAAACCAAGCAAGTTATATTCCTCTCTCTCTCTTTCTCTCTTTCTTCTCCAAATACAAAGTTCACATTTACACACACACACACTCTCTCTCTCTCTCTCTCTCTCTCTCTCTCTCTCTCTCTCTCTCTCTCTCTCTCTCTCTCTCTCTCTCTCTCTCTCTCTCTCTCTCTCTCTCTCTCTCTCTCTCTCTCTCTCTCTCTCTCTCTCTCTCTCTCTCTCTCTCTCTCTCTCTCTCTCTCTCTCTCTCTCTCTCTCTCTCTCTCTCTCAATATTCTTCAAGCAACATTGTCTCTTTGAGTTGCTCCATTGGGTAAGCTCCATTGATTAGGCTTGTTAAACCACATGCATCACATCTATCTTGATTAATGTAACCACATATACTAGACCATTACTCAAACTATTTAGGTGGATTTGCATCATGTCAAGGCACATTGCTTTCTCCCTCTAGTTCCATTGTATCTTCACATATCTATCAAATATCAAAACTATATTTGTGCACAATGCATATATTTACATAGAACAATACATACTTGCTACCATCTTTGAGACTTTTGGTTGGAGCATATCACACTTCTTCAATTCCATATTGTTGAATCCACTAGCAATCCATCTTGTTTTGAATTGGGTCACATGACAATTAGGGTCCTCTTTACTTTTGGCTAAGAATTTAGATGGTTTAACCTTAGGATTGAGTGGTGATATTACTTTCTCCCTCTAGTTCCATTGTAGCTGCGTATATATATGCATCATCAAAGGTATCTTTGTGTGCAGAATGCATATATTATATAGAGTAATACATTCCACTACCATCTTTAAGACATTTCATAGGAGCATACTGCACTTCTTCAATTCCATATTGTTGAATCCCCCAGCATATCTTGTTTTGAATTGGACAACATTACAGACGCTTTAACTTAGGATAAGTGGTGGTTGTTGAGCCATTGTTGGCTATTTCTTTTTCTTCTTCAAAATAGGTTATAGAACAAAGCCTAAATCTTTCTATAGTACTATAGAAAAATTCTTCAAGAGAAATACACCACCAAGCACAAAAATGCTACACACTTTTGGTCACTTCCTTAGGAGGAGGGGTATAGTTTGGAAATATTGATACTACTTCTTCTACATCAATGGAACATGCAAGAGAATGATACACCAAGGGTCCTCCTCTGGAGGTACCCTCATCTTCGTAATCACCTATGTAAGATGCTTTCCTCTTCTCATTCAAGGTTGTAGATTTGCTTGCTTCTTCTCCTTCATTCTGTTGTGACTGTTGCTATTGATCTCTTGCTAATAATTTCCTCAAACCTTTGGATTTTCTTTTGATCAATATAATATTGTATTAATGAGGGTAATTTTCCCAACATATACATAGGAAGATAAAACTAACCCTCTAGCAAGCATCATTTTGCTAAACAAGGTATGCCACCACTTTAAGAGTTGTAGGAATTCCGCCATTTAGCCATCAAACAATCTCATTTTTGTATGATATTCAAACCAAAGTTATAGGATGTCATGTGTAGGATTTCTAAAGTGTTAGAACCCTACTTTTGAAAGCATAATATACAAAGCACTACATTTCTATTGTAGGTAAACCACAAATCTATATGAAGAATTGCAGCATAATTACTAAACATGATTCTAAAACTACATAGAAAAATAAGCTTGAAAGAATAAAGACATAGAATAAGATATAGATAAAAATTCAAGTCACATCCATAATCTTGGTTTGTTTATATTTGCAATACATTTTCCTCATCAAAAAGTGTAGTTATGACCTACAAAATCACACTTGTAACAATCCTAAACTACCTAATTACATGTGACTCAAGGGCATTTACATATATTTAAATATAAGAGTAAGATGTGATAGTAGTCTCAAGGCCTAACACACTCACTTTGCCTCTCCCTTTCCCTCTCTTTCTATGATAAAAATATAAAAAAAGAGTGAAAAATAAGAAACTTTAAAATTAAAAGATGGGATGGAGGAGACGGGAAAAAATAATGTAACATTCCCTACTAAGGATCCCTAATCGTCATGATTTAGTGACCCATCAAGAGATTATCCTAAGTGACACTGCCTAGTACTCGTTAGAAAAACATGGGGTTTGTCACTTAGGGTCTCTCAAGTCCACTCCACAATGAAGGTTCTAGCCATGACACATAAGGATAATCTAGGTTTCTAATTTGATGCTAAGGTCACCTATTAGCTTAACTAGCATTGGTCTTTGAGCGATTACACATCAAACTCTCTACTTGTAAGGTATAGTCTCGACTCCGGACCCGTAAAACAACATTGATTAGGATCTAAGACTATGCACTAGGCAGTCAAGTATTCGGCCCTTTCCTAATTCCATCATCTTGAAGGAAAACTCTCAACTCACTAAGACCATCCATCCATAGGACTGACCCATTGAGATCTCACCCTCCTACTTTCCTTGGGGATGTGTTTTAGTTATCTAATTATCCTAACATATTTATGCTTGACATGTAAAGACAGCTTCCTTGATTATCCATTAAACACTAATTCCTTCACATAATTTGTGGTCACATATACAAAGACAATGTTAAACAATCCTTTGAAGGCAATTACAAAATAATGTATTTATCCTACACCTTCTCCAGGGTACAATGCCAACCCACCATTTCATCCCTTAATTTGGGGCTCGTGTCCAAATCTCAAGCACACGATCTACCAATTTGCCCTTATCATCTAGCATGAGGGCCTTCTAAGAAGTCCATATTGGGCTTGTAGGGGTTAGGTGATGAAAGACAAAGTAGGCATAGAGCAACTGAAAGAGAGCAGTCAGCTCATCCCCCTCTTTCACAATATTCTCTCACATATCTCATTGTTCTGAATAGTTACAACTAGGTCATCTAGCCAATGTACTAATCGCGGTTAAGTCAGAGACCACTAATTTATTAAATGTCCCACACTTGCTGTGTACAGCTGGACATACAGCTAGACTGTCGGTCACACTCATAGATAGATAGATAGAGCTTGAAGTCTTAACACTCCCCCTCAAGCTCAAGATAACACATGTACACCAAGTAGCTGTTGGAATCGACTGAACTTATCTTTACCTAAAGACTTGGTAAAGATATCTGCTACCTGCTCATCGGTCTTCACATGCATAAGATTCGCTCTACCTGCAAGAACTATCTCATGTATGAAATGGTAGTGTACCTCAATATGCTTCATTCTGGCATGGTAAAATGGGTTTGTTGCCAAGGATACACTACTAAGCTTGTCACACAATAAAGTTACTAGAGCATCCATTTGCATATCCAAATCAACCATCAACTTCAGCAACCATGCAATTTCACAAGTTGCCAAAGCAGCACCTCTATACTCTGCCTCAGTACTAGACAATGCAATAGTCGGTTGCTTCTTGCTACTCCAATTGATCATCCCACTTCCAAAGCTGAAGGTATAACCACTTGTAGACTTGCGATCATATGAGAATCCTGCCCAATCTGCATCAGTGTAACCAATGAATTTCAGGGCCTTATCCTTCTCATAGAATAGCCCATGATCTACAATAGGCTTTCCATACCACATAATCCATCTAACAACATACAAATGTGCCTTTCTAGGCTTCTGCATGAACTAACTTATGAGCCCAATAGCATGACTCAAATCAGATCTTGTGATGGTCAAGTAGATCAAGCTTCCAACCATCTACTTGTACATAGTGACATCGTCAATCTCAACTCTAGTGTTTATGTCTAACTTAGCATTCTTATCCAAAGGTATATCAAGCAGTTTACATTCAGCCATGCATATTTTTTCAGCATTTCCATGGCATAGTGTTTTTGCATCAGCCATAAAACATTATCTGCCTTTACCACCTCAATGCCTAAGAAAAATTTCAGCGCACCTAAATCCTTCATATCAAATTCAGATTTCAACATACCCATGATATTTTGTATTCCAAAGTTATCATCATCTGTGATTATCAAATCATCCACATAAATAACCAGCACTACCAATCCTCTGTCTATCTTTTTTGTGAACAAACTATGATCATCCCAACCAACCATGAAACCTAAACTCTGCAAGTAATTGCTGATCCTATCATGCCATGCTCTAGGATCCTGTTTCAACCCATACAAAGCTTTCTTCAACTTACAGACATAGTGTGGAAATTTAGGGTGTGCATACCCTTCAGGTTGATCCATGTAAACATCCTCTTCCAAGTCACCATTGAGGAAAGCATTCTTAACATCCATCTACTACAATTTCCAACCTTTTGTAGCAGCTAATGCAATCATTGTTCGTATGGTTGCCATCTTGGTAACAGGGCTAAAAGTTTCTTCATATCTAGACCATACTATTGAGCATATCCCTTGCCGACCAACCTAGCTTTGTACCTCTCTACATTGCCATTCGACTTGCATTTAATTTATAAAACCACTTGCAACCAATGGTCTTTTTCCCATCTGGTAGTGGAACAAGATCCCAAGTGCTATTTTCAGCCAAGGCAACCATTTCCTCACCCATGGCTTTGTAGCAATTTTTATCTATCATTGCTTCAGCATAAATGGCAAGTTCTTTAAACTCTATAACCTTCATCATATAAGCATAATGCTTCACAGAGTAACCACTGTAAGTCAATCTATCCACAGGATACCTAACCCTTTGTGAGCGTCTGAGATGTGGTGCACTACTAGGTTCCCCTCTCTCATGAGGCTAAATGTACCTGGTTTGCCAAGTGCCAGGAATATACATAGTAGGAATACCAAGTTCGCTATCAAGACTATCAGTCCAAGTCATAGCCTGAAGTCATCATGCCAGGTGTATCATCACAAACTTTCTCTTTCCCTTTGCTATTCATCATGTCATATCTCCCCCTCACTGACATAGTGGTGTCAATGGACAAGGAACCAGTACTTTGCAATCTCCCTGTCATCCATGGAGATATAGGAGATGATATATTCGTAACACTAGGACCCATCAATGCAATACTCTGCTACGAACCAATTGTAGAAGCATGTGTAGAAGGCATGTCAGATTGTATTGTTGTAGGTGATGCATACCAAGTAGCCATCTCATCAAATATAACATCTCTACTTACAAGTGTCTCTTGAGTAGAGGGATCAAAACATTCATATGCCTTCTTTTCTTGTGCATAACCAATAAAGACACACTTATGTGCTTTTGGATCCAACTTCTTTCTCTTTTCATTAGGAATATGCACATAAGCAATACAACCAAATACTTTCATGTGACTAACATTAGGTTTGTAGCCATACAACTTCTGAAAGGGTGTCACATTATGAATGCCTGCAAAGGGAGTCCTGTTCAAAATGTACATGGCTGTCATAACAACCTCAGCCCAATAGTAAATTGGCATATTCTTCTCATTCATCATAGCATGGGCAGCTTCCATTAATACCCTATTCTTCTGTTCAGCTACTCCATTCTGTTGTCGAGTGTAGTTGTGTAACTGCATGTAAGCTGCCTACAAATACCATTTTCAACCAAAAAATGGTCAAACTCATGTAATACATACTCCCCACCACTATGGATCTCAAACAAGAGATGTAGCAATCAATTTTTTTCTAAAATTGCTTCTTGAAGTGCTTAAAAACAACAAACACCTCATCTTTTTCTTTCAATATATAGTCCCAAGTATAGCAGCTAAAGCCATCTATGAAGGTCACATAGTATTTAGAGCCTCCCATAGATCGATTATGGGCTAGCCCCCACACATCAAAATGGACCAACTTCAAAGGTCTCGTGTTGTTTCGTGCATGCCTGACAAAAGGCAATTGTGACTATTTACCAAATTGACAAGCATCACATACATGACCAAGATTAGTGTAGGTAAACTTCGGTAAGCCAATAACAAGTTGTCTCTTCTACATCAATTGCAACCGCCGCTGAAGATTTACATGCCCCACTCTCTTATGCCATATTTCTACATCTTTGATTGTGCCTAAACCATGAGAAAACATTGTTGATTTCAGCTGTGGTAAAGTGGCATCTAATGTGAACATCCTGCCATGTCTATGATCACAAGCAAACATTGTTGATTTCAGATGTGGTAAAGTGGCATCTAATGTGAACATCCTGCCATGTCTATGATCACAAGAAATCAATTTGTAGCCATTACCAAACTCTTCAATGAAGCAACCATGCTTATTAAAACATACTTGCAAATTCTCCTCAATCATTTGACCCATAGACAACAAATTCTTCATAATGTATGGGACATGTAACACATCATAAAGGTTCTTCTTCTTACCATCATGAATCACTAGAGGTACTATGCCTTTGTTCTCAATGCTATGCTGTGTATCATCGCCTATGCATACATAGCCATTTTTGTTAGGCACCATATCTGTGAACAAGTCACCATGAGGTGTCATACGATTCAATGCTTCTGAATCAATATACCAAACATCATCTGCATTCGAATTCTTAGCATCCCTATTCTACATGTAAGTCATGGCAAACAATCGATCTGCGGAATCATCCTCTCTATGGTTGGACGATACATAATGAACATGATGCTTTCCCTTTTGAATGACCTACTTTTTCCAGCATTCCTTGGCAATGTGTCCGTACTTGCTAGAGTAATGACAATCCTTATCCTTGTTAGGATTGTCAGAGACCTGATGTGGCTGCCAGGAGCCTCTGCCCCTAGGGCTAGATCTCCCCCTAGTTCTAAAATTGCCACCTCCTCGTGAATTTGAACCTTGTTGGATATTATTGCCATGAGACATATTCTGAGATGCTCCTCTGCCATGAGAAAATCCCCTACCACGGCTACCATGACCGCGTTGATTCGAGTAAAAAATAGTATCCTTGCTCTTAGAGCTGCTAGAACTAATAGCCAATCCCAGTTTGACTTCCTCATGAATGAGCAATGCCACAAGCTCATTAAAACCTAGCATTTTAGCTCGGCAAATATGGAAGTATAAAAAGATTTATATTCAAGCCCCAAACCATTTAATGCAACTCCAACCATATCTTCATCCTCCACCTATGTGCCAATGGATGCTAACTGGTCTGCAATGGTCTTGATTTCAGTGACATAGTCCTGAATAGACCTACCTTTTCACTCCATATTATTGAATTTTTGCTTCATTTGGATTTTTCCAACACTAGTCATCATGCCATAATACTTGTAGAGGGAGCTCATGCTCAATCGCCAAGACCCACGGACCACTTATTGTTTCAAGTGTTTCAAGCGAGCTCTAATGGCTATCTCTCACCTAGCCGACACAACATCGATCCTACGAGTGTAGTGAGATTACCTTGATGCCAAAATGAGTTGCCTCCTCTCTCGCACACACCGGTAGCTCCACGATCCTAGATGCTAGCTCAAGCATCCTCAAGCCTCTTCCATCTCCAAGCTCCATCCACCATAGCCGCATGCGCGAGAAAAGAGAAGAGAAGAGAAGAGGAGAAGAGAAGAGGAGATGGTGAAGAGCTTCACCCTTTTGATCCCTCACTCCCACACACTCACTCCCTCACACTCTCACACTCCCTCTCTCAAGAGCACACACAAGCAATGAGAAGAGAAGAAGAGAAAAAGAAGAAAACTCTTGTTAGCCACACACCAAAAGAATGAGTTCTCATTCACTTTTTGAACTTTATATACAAAACCCTAAATTCCTGTGGGCACCCATCCCTTTTTACATGACCGGCCATTGTGGCAATGTCCTTTCTCTATTTCCCTCTTCTACCCCTATGCCTCTAGCCTACACAAGTCTAATATTTTACAATTGGCACTAGAGGGAGCCTGGCGCTCTTTTACAAGAGTTTTTAGAGCTTTTTCAGGCGCCTTTCGTTTAAAATTGTGCTTTTTACTCTAGCTTAGCTTTAGAGGCCACCTGCATGTCTTTGCTCTTTTTCCATCTTTTTTTTTCTTTTTCCTTCATTTCTCCGCCATCTCAACTTGGGGTTAACATTACCCCCCTCTGAGATGGGTGCCAATCCCATGGCACTTCTGGCTGCTGTTGGGGGATGGTAGGCAGTTGACAAATTGTTTGGGTGAGGGTAGGGCCACATGTAAACTCGGGTGCTTGTGCAGGCTTGGTAATGATGTTTGTTGGAGAAGCCAATTGGATGCCAAGTGGATGATGGGGACCTCCAAAGTTGGTGGTTTGTCACCTTTTGTAACGCCTGAAAGGAGAAGGTGTGGTGCGCTACCTAAGGGGAGTGTCTACCTTATTGTATGGTGCATCGTGCTCATGCTAGTGGAATGGTGAGGTGGATCTAACCATAGGAAAGCCTAGGTGACGTCCCACACTTGAGGACCCCATTCGTGCAAAGGGAGGTGCGGTGCAAGTAGCTTAGGGTGACAGGTCTAACCATAGGCGAGTGTTACCTCCCTAGGTATGTCCTACCCTTGATGGGGCCTAAGCGTGAAGTGGGGGATCAAAAGGGCTAGGGGGTTAAGAGTGGAGTCAGCCGACCGAAGCCACCGGGCACGCTTAACTTGAGAACCCCTAGGTGCAGTGATCGTGTTTTATGTGGTACTAAGTGCTTCTTCAAGTGAGTCGTTTTTTCCATATCCTTGTGTGATGTTCCTCTTGCTTTTCCTTTCATGCTTTTCTTTTTCTTCTTTTGCTTCTTCTTCTTCATCATCATCTTCTTCTTCTTCTTTTAAAAAATAAGTATTACACTAGTAGGATGACAACCAGTGCCTAATTCTCATCGTCTGAATTAGGTGGAGAAGGGGGTCGCATGGATTTGCTCAAAAATTGCCAACTTTGCATGTATCCTTTAAGATTCATGCAAACATGGAGTGAAGTGGTGGAGAGGAAGGGATGATTACATCTGGTGAACTGGCTATCGTTCATGTCTTCCAAGAGAGCTAGGCAAAAAGAAGGGAGGAGGCTAGCCCTCATCATCAGGCATGCCATGGCACAATTGTCGATGGCGTTAGGATCAAAGAAGAGGGGAGGCAGGCCACGTTCTTGCAGAGTCGGATCCTACTTAAGTAATAATTTAAGAAGCCTAAGATAATTACATGTGGTTATGAAAGCTGGATCGGGACAAGAGGAGAAGTCGGCGAGGAAGTGAGTCATGGAGTTATCCAAGCTTTCCGAGTTGAAGATGAGGGCATGTTCAAAAGAGACAACATTAGAGTTGTAGATAATGGGAAAATCATATCGCCCATGGAGGGTGGCATCAAAATCTACTCCTATCCTACGAGGGTACGCCATAAACGTGGGGTTGTTCCTCTTGTAGGGCAGGGTGTTTCAAAAAGCCATCCAAGCGAGCATGCTGATGTCACACACCCGCCTCCTCCATAGAGGCTGGCTGTTATAACCTTGCATGGAATGTGGCACTTCAAACACTTTATTTTGCAAGAATTTGGCTTCTTCAGTTCCCCAAAGAGTGGGGTTCTTCTCTCTTTCTTCCAGCCACTTATGTCCTAGTCAGCTACTACAAATCCCAATCACCTCCTCCATCACCTTGAGTGCTAAGACCCTCCACAAGCTATTGGGTATGAGAAAGTTGAAAGTGAATAGCTCTTTTTCTCTTTCCTGTCGCTCCCAAACTACCAGTTCTGCGTGGAATCCTGCGGGAATGTCATCAGGGCATGGTGGGAGGGGCGCGGAGGACGGCTGCACGACTAGCTTGGCCCTTAGCTACTTTTTGGTTTCTTCTACTAATTTTTTCCTTCTTTCCCTGAGCACGGCTTGTCTTTCCGCAGATGTGTCATTGCCTTGGAAATGCGACGAGGGGGGCTATGAGATCACCTCTTCTCTAAACCTTCCCATATCGAATTGAAGTTTAGCTTCATCCCCCTGCTGGTCTCCTTGTTGTGTTCCCTCTTCAAACCCTATCGCATCAATTTCCTGGGGAGTTAGGCCGGCTAGTAACAAGTACTTTCGTTGATCATCCAGGCTCAGCTTAACCTCTGCAGATTGGGGTGGCATCTGTAGCCCTGCATGCAGAGCTTTGCATGCGACCTGAGTTTAAATGTCCCACACTTGCTATGTATAAATGGACATACAGCTAGACTATCAGTCACACTCATAGATAGATAGATAGATAGATAGATAGAGCTTGAAGTCTTCACATTAGGCCCCAACCCAAGGAATTTACAGTTGGATCCCTCCTAGCACCCTTGTTGCCTCCTAGCCTAACGTCCTTCTTACAAAAAGACCTCTCGCATATGGGGCCAATCCTAATGTCCAATGTGATCAAACTAATCCTAGTTTCCAATGTGGTCAAACTAGTCCCTTTGTGAAGGGCTCCTACCACTAACCTTGGGGGAGGTTTAGTGCATAACCAGAAATGTGCTTGTCCATATGATTGAGAACAAGACTTTTGAGAGCCTCTTCCACGACAATCATTACCACTCTTAGTATTACTACCTCTTATTGTCAAAGCATGAGAGCTAATGAAGCATCAACATACTTTCTGTTAACTTCTTCATTCAATAAGACACCCTCTATATCCTACAATTTCAACTAATCAGCAAACATATTTGCACACATAGCAATATGGAATGTGTCCCATGATTCAAGCAATGTAAGCAACAAGAATAATGGTGGAAGATTCTCCTTAAAGTCACTTTACTATGATAGTTTGTGAAAAAAGGTGGCTGAAAATAGAATGAAACCCATTTAAGTGTGCAAGCATGGAAGTACCCTCCATACGGATATCCATGAGTTGCTTCAACCAATACATTTGAGAGGTAGGGCTCTACTTATATCATAGACATCATGGATCTTCTCCTACAACTTCCATACAATCTGCCCCTTTGAGACAACATTGTACAAGACTTGTTTAAAGAGTGACAAAATGAACTCATCCAATTAAACCCAATCTTTCACATCAAAGTGTTCAAGCACCCTCATGTCTTGATGGCTTAACCTACAATCTTAGCACCAAAACTTGCCATATATGTGCCTTCCAATAGCTATAATTAGTGGCATCCAATTTGTTAATGTCAAAGATAGTACTATCATTTGATCGACCAACCATCATACCAACAAATGAAAGCATAGTACAAGAAGATATGCTATCAGCCCCAAATCATAGCCAAGACAAGGTCTAAACAAAAGAAAACACCAAAATGTAGGGCATCCACTAACTACTAGTAATGAATTGTCAAATCAAAGCATATGCTCTCAGAAAGAATGCATAAACTTGCAAATACAGTGATGATGTAATAAATGCAGTAGTGAATCCAAGACCAAGTATGGGCAATCAATGATGAAAAGCCAAGCTCCCACTGCTAGGTATATCTAGCAACAAGTGGGATATGTAAGAGCAACTTGTAGTGAAGATGCATGCAATTGGTACCAAGATCTGTCACAACCTCCATGTGTCAATAAATAATACATCTAGTAGGCATAGACATCATGCATGTAGTAGTAGGTCTCAGGAGGAATAAAAGAGAACTTCCAAATGCATGACTAATTGGGTGCTGGGTCCAAAGCATGAATCAAATCAGCCCACTGAGGAGTAACTACATCCAAGAAGCATCAAGAGAGTATGTACATATCTCAATGAGTCCCACTATCTCAATAGACTAAGCTCAACTACATAAAAACCAAAGTTCTACTCAAATGCAAAATACTAATGTAGCTCAAGTGATTCCCACTAGAACAAAGCCGAATGCCAATTGAGCAAGACTAGCTCAATAGATTAGATACATGACATCCAAGCATCCAAGATGCATCAAGCACATAGCCGAGAGCATAAAACTCAATAAAATCTTCAAGCTTACAAGTGAATGATCACTATACTAACCAAAGCTCCAAGACATGTAACCAAGCTCAAATGCAAAGCTCAAGGCATTCCATAAGTATATCCAGGTGCATAGCATCAATGTCATACATCAATATATCCAACAAAGTACTCAAATGGCGTTAAAGAACAATAGGTATAAATTGTTCCCATGTAAATGCTTGCTACCCATTGTATCATAGCAGTGAAATACCCTATACAAACTGAGCAATGAAAGCTCAAATCAAGCCAAGAGCATCTCAAGACATTACCCAAGCATGTACCAAATATCCAATATCAAATGAGCATTAAGTATAGGTGATATGAGAGCCACACTCTTTAAAAATACATTGTTCCAGGTGTGTAACAACAAGTTTGTTGTATATTACATCAAATAACAAAGGTGTGGAGGCTTAAGTTAATGGCTAGAACCACAACACCAATGCTAGGAGAGATGTCAAGCCTTGCCAAGGTTATCAAGAGGCCATAGGAAATTGGGGAGATGTCCAATTAACCAGGAATGGGGGGTAACACTTAGCAAGCGTAATTTATGCTATTACTACTACACTTGCTACTACTATTGCTAGAGAAAATGGGCCATAAGGGGCACTTAGTTCCTCAAGGAATCCCAATGAAGCCTTGATTCATGTTCAAGAAGGCCGAGAAGAAGGGGATCATCAATGTTTACCTTTTCAAGCTAAAGCCATAGCTACCATGAGTGAAGTGATGAAGCTTTCAAATTTGGGTGAAGTCAAGTTGAGGAAGCTCCTTGATCAAGGGCTTTGAAACTAGTTGAAGGGAGAAGCCTGGGTGAGAGTATGAGCAAGCGGAAGTAAGGGAAGTGTAAGCTATGGTGGATGGATCAAGAGACAAAGAGAGAGAGAAACTCAAGATGTGGGAACTCCAACAATCACAATGCATGACTAGCCTTCCATTATTCATTAGTCACCAAAAGAATAAAGAATGAAGTGACAATGATGGGCGCTTGCCCTTGGAATGTATAGGTGTGCAGGTCCTGCAACTTGTAGTATATAGGTGTGTGGATACATTAAGTGTAGTGAATGCATGGGCGGCGTAGGCGTAGGTGTCTTTACCCCCAATAGTGATGTAGAATCTAGAGATTGATAGGGGGTCTTGGGGATAGAATGATGAGGAATTTGTATGAGTAAGGGGGAGAATCAATAAGTAGAATGAAGGTAAACAAGAAGTAGGCTAATCAAAGGAGCCAATTGTAGGTCTTCAAGCTTGTATGCTTCAAGATCTCTTGCCTTCAAAACCTCCTCTATTCCTCTACCCTCTCTCTCTCTCTCTCTCTCTCTCTCTCTCTCTCTCTCTCTCTCTCTCTCTCTCCCCTTTCGCCTCCCTCTCTTCCTCTTCTCTCTTACTCATGTTTCTTGAAAAATAAAGGAAACAAAGATCAAACATTATGCTTTCACAAAGATTTCATTGTATAGCCCTCTACTAAGGCTTAATCTTAAAATGCTCTTCCTCATGTCATCTCCCTTAATTTGAGTGAACTATCCCTCTTCATGTCATTCACAAATGGATTGTTCCCATCTCACCTTGGCATGGTGGCTATTTAAATCTCATCCTTTCATCCTTTTGTATGAAGTTGATGATGATGAATGGTTTTGAGTGGGACTTGAGATGCATGGTGGGATATTTGTTCGTATCTTCTCCTTTTACTCCTAGCAGGCATGTTAATGATAATGAGATGATGGAGAAAGTGATCAGATCTTATTTTGGTGCAATCAAGTGATGATGATATGGAGTTGATGATGATGATGGAGGACAAGCAGGAGATATGATTTACATAATTTTAATTCATAGCATCTTAGTTACACTGACCTTTGTGATAGCCCCCTTTCACATACCAATTCTCAAATTTACACACATTCCTATAGATAGTTTGGGTCTTGTCATGCTTGAACTGAGTCAAGCCTTTAAAATTTTTTATTTGATTAGAGACATTACTGAAGGGAGTGAGCCATGAAGTGGAAGCATGGTGCAGAAGCAAGAGAGAGAGAGAGAGAGAGAGAGAGAGAGAGAGAGAGAGAGAGAGAGAGAGAGAGAGAGAGAGAGAGAGAGAGAAGATGTGAGAACTCCAATAGTCACAATGTGTAACCAGCCTTCCCTTTATTCAAATGTCATTGAAAGAATAAAGAATGAAGTGGCAGTTGATGGGAAACTTCCACCTATAGTGTATAGATATGCAAGTAACTAATACATGGTGTGGGTATTGTGAGTGCAACTAATGCACGGGTAGTTAGGCACAGACACCTTTACCCCCAACAACCTCGCACTTAAAGGCACAGATATCTATACCCCCCACTTGAAAAGGCGAATGTTCCCTTAGTGAGGGGAGAATAAGAAAAAAGGTGACAAAGTACAAATGTACATCAGTACAACATGATGAGGAAAGACATCATCTCATTCGATGCCCATCAACTTCCTAAGGAAGGCAAAACGCTTCGATGAGAGACTTTTGGTGAGTAGATCTACAGGATTTTGGTTAGTTGAGCTTTTGACAAGCTTGATGAGCTTGTCCTCAATGACCTCTTTGATAAAGTGGTAACGCACCTCAATGTGCTTTATTTTCGCATGGAAGATTGGTTGGCCAACTAAATAGCACTCATAGAATCCGAATGCAGTGTAGGGACTACTTTAGTAATGCCAAGGTCTGCCATTAAACGGTCTAACCAAAGAGCCTCCTTACAAGCATTAATGGCTACAACATACTCTGCCTTTGTAGTAAATACGGCCATGCATTTTTGCACCCTGGACATTCAAGAAATAACACCTCCAACAAAGTGAAGATATAGCCAGAGGTGGACTTCCTACTGTCTGCATGTCTTGCATAATCACAGTTAGTGCATCCCATGACCCTATATCCTGGACCATACAATTTTTTGCAATATGCTTGAAGAATCAATCTCACAATATGTTTTTGCCTCAAGAAACAAAATATTGGTTGTTGTTGTGAACAATTAAGACCTGCACCAGCTTGCAAACTCCAAGTAGATTCTGAAAAACAACCCAAAATTTAGTGACATGGCTAATATAAGGATAATTAAGAGCCACGTAGTATTATCCCCCTTACCCTAAGTATTTCCTAAGATATTGGTTCCAAATAGGAAAAAGGGGTCAATTGTGGAACAACTCACTAGTTGTAGCTTATTCTTAACACACTAGTTTAGGTTATTGATGCCATAGGTGTACTTGGAGGATAAACACAAAGTAGCAAAATAGAACACAAAATAGCAAAGCAAAACTTTCTCCTTGTAGTTATAGATGGAGAGGCAAGTCTTGCATCTTTCAACAACGTGTGTAAAAATTTTGACTTTCCAATTTAATGCACATAGGCATCAAAGTAGAAATGGATGCATGCTAATAATAAAACAAGGTTTGAACTACTAGGCTTAGCACTCAATCTATCCACAATGCCTTGTACCAACCCTCCACTAGTCCACCTCATCATGGAGAATAATCCCTTGAAGTGATGGGATCAATGCCTAAGAAGTGCATGCACATTCCAAAGCAATATATCCGGCACCCATGTGCAAAGCGATAACCCATGTAAAAAGTGAGAACCCTTACATGATGTGACACATGAGGGTGAAAAGCTTTCAAACACTTTTTGGGTTTAAAAGGGCTATAAATTTTTGTAAGAAAACCATAGCTTAGTTGGATAGGTACTTGGCATGCCAAAAAGAAAATTGTGAGGTCGAATCCCTTTTGAGATGGCAAGCTCAACACATGTGGACATTGATGATGGACCACTTGGCTAGATGGGTCCTCACATCTACATTTAGCATATCGATGGTCATTATGATCATTACATGGCCATTGACTTATCACTTATTATATTTAATTCGTTACACATGTAATGAAGGCAACCAACCATGGAATGAAATCTAACTGAAATTGAAAATTAACTAAGCTACAACAAAGAATTAACAAATCTATTGCACCAAGACATCCTCATCATGTATTAATGGTTGGAGATTCAAGAATACATGACGGCCATGGCTGAGTGCTTCATAGGCTAGAAAGAAGCTAACTCCAAGAAAATGGTAAAGCCAAGATTATTGAATGATCAAAAGATGTCTTGCCTTTGGCCTCTAGTCCCTTTTATTCTAACCCTCTTCCAAACTTAAGGGCTGTTCACACATGTACATATAGGCTAAAGCTAAATTTACAAAGGCTGGAATTAATCCAAGGTGCAAATATTAATGTTGTATTTTCCTTCATGACAAACCATCCCGTCCTGAAGATGGTTTTGTCCTCAAAACCAAGAAGTAATGGACTAAATCCAAGTCAAGGATGATAGTAATCATGCCCATTCATCTTCCCAATGATAAGAAAGCACTGTCCATGAAAAGAAGACCTTTTGCATACCAAACTGTGAGAAAACTGGCTGCTGTCCAAACAGGGCTGATTCACTAAAACTGCCATAACTTTTGATATATTGGTCCAAATATGGCGTACGAGGTGTGGAAACGAAGTATACACTCCCAAGCATCACCCCATAACATCAGAATCAAATTTTGATGAAGTCAGGACAGTTTTATTGTCTGCAGAAATTTCATACAGCAAGCTGTCTCTGCACAGTCACTACATACTGCATCATATATCATCCTGTAATAGCCAAGGAAAGTTACTGACATAAGTGGATGGTTGCCAAGAAGACTCTTCAATGGGCAAATTCTTCCACTTAATAAGATACTCAATGAGAGTACGATTTCTGAGAACTTTCTCTCTCTTTCCAATAATGCTTTCAGGTTCATATATGATCAGTCCTGCCTCATCCAATGGTGGTAACTCTTCCAATACTTGTACATCGGGCCCAACATACTTCTTCAGCTGTGAAATATGGAATACATCATGTATTCTAGTGGAGGATGGTAGCTGAAGTTTATAAGCAAGCTCTCCAATTTTGTCTAGAATCAAATATGGTCCATAAAACCTATGAGCAAGCTTGTTATTCCCACCCTTTAGTGAAGCATAATGCATCTTGGGCACTTTGAGAAATACCCAATCTCCAACCTTGAAGTCTAAATGTCTTCTTTTCTCATCAGCATAGACCTTCATTACGTCTTGTGCTTTCCTTATGCTGTCCTTGCATTGCCTCATGAGCAACTCCATTCTTTCCAACTCTTCCTTTGCTTGTGGGTTGATGTCTTCATGAAATAAAACCGATGGAAGTTGAACTTTATACCCATAAAGTGCTTCAAACGGAGACATCCCAATGCTCATGTGATGCGTGTTATTATAGCAAAATTCAGCAAGGTGGATCCAATGGTCCCATGAAGCTTGTGTGTCATGACAATAGTGCCTAAGGTACACTTCCACCCAATGGTTTACTCTCTCCGTTTGCCCATCAGTCTGAGGGTGATAGGCCGTGCTAGGAGTGAGGAAAGTACCCATAGAGGAGAATAGACTTTTCCAAAAGTCGCCCATAAACTTCGAATCACGGTCTGATACTATTCTCATAGGCATACCATGTAGTTTGAACACACCTTCCATAAATTGCTCGGCGACTTGTCTTGCTGAATATTGGACTTTAGTTGGGATAAAGTGGGCTGATTTGGTCAATCTATCAACTACCACATAGATACTATTCCATCCATGACTGGTAGTAGGCAATCCCGTTATGAAGTCCATGGAAATATCTGTCCATTTGCCCGTAGGTATAGGTAAAGGCTGAAGTAAGCCAGCTGGTAATAGAGTGGAATCCTTATTTTGCTGACACTCCAAGCATTGAGATACATACTCTTTAACATCTTTCCATAGACCTTTCCAATAAAAACTTTGATGAACTCTATCAAACGTCTTGAAAAGGCCCAAGTGACCAGCCATTGGCGATGAATGCATCTCTTGAAGCACCTTCAGCTTGAATTTACTGCTGGGAATCAAGTACACTTTACCTTTAAACCATAAGAGGCCATTATGCACTTTAAAATTTGGAAATTCAGCATCACACCCTTGCTCTAATTTCTGTAAAATATGGGCAGCATGCTCATCAAGCACATATTCCTCTTGAATGTCTTCAATCCACTCCTTATAGATGGTGGACACAGTAGATAGACTGCATGCCCACATTCTTGATAACGCATCAGCCACCACATTATCCTTGCCAGCCATGTATGATATTTCAAAATCATATGATTGCAAAGTAGCCAACCATCTCTTTTGCTTGGGAGAAAGATTGGGCTGCGAGAGAAAATATCTCAAGACCCTATGATCGCTTTTGACTTTGAAGTGTGTCCCATAGAGGTAGTGGTGCCATTTCTTGATTGCATGTAAAATAGCAAGCATCTCCTGCTCATAAACATGCATCTCTCTCTCTTTGTCATCAAATTTTTTGCTCTCAAATGCAATGACACCATGCTCCTGTACCAAAACTGCTCCCAAACCTCTACCACTGGCATCTGCATAAATGGTAAAAGTCTTGGAGAAATCAGGGCAAACTAGTATGGGTGCTGAAACAAGCAATTCTTTCAGCTCATTAAAGCTCTTGTCCGCGATCTCATCCCAAAAGAATGCCTCCTTTTTCAGCCGATCGGTAAGAGGAGCTGCAATATGAGCATAGTTTTTCATAAACCGTCGGTAAAAGGATGACAAACCAAGGAACCCTCTTAATGAAGTGGCATTGGTTGGTGTAGGCCATTCTTTGACGCACTGAACCTTCTTAGGATCCACTTTGATTCCATCTTCTCCCACTATATGACCCAAGTACTCCACTTCCTTTGTCATAAAAGAGCATTTAGTGGCCTTGGCAAACAGTTTGTGTATCCTCAATATGTCAAAGACCTCTTTTACATGCTGCAAATGGTCTTCTTTATTCTTGCTATAGATCAAAATGTCATCAAAGAATACCAAAATTGTTTTAAAGAGCAATGGCTGAAGTATCTTATTCATGAGAGACTGGAATGTGGCTGGAGCATTTGACAACCCAAAAGGCATAACCATAAACTGATAAAGACCCCTCTCCGTCCTGAAGGCTGTTTTGAATTCATCCCCTTCCTTCATGCGTATTTGATGATATCCCGATCTCAAGTCAATTTTTGAAAACACCTTGGCATTCTTCAATTCATCTAAGAGATCATCTATTCTAGGTATGGGATACCTATTCTTGATAGTGACCTTGTTGAGATCGCGGTAATCAATGCACATTCGAAAGGAGCCATCTTTCTTCTTCACAAGAAGGACTGGAGAAGCAAAAGGTGATTGGCTTGCCTTAATGAGACCCATTTCCAAAAGCTCTTTGACTTGGCGTTCTACCTCTTCTCTTTCCACTTTGGAGAGGCGATATGGTGGTTTGTTGATGGGCTTTGTATTGGGCAGCAAGTCAATGGGATGATCCACTTCTCTTTTGGGAGGAAGAGAGGTAGGTGGCTGGAAAATATCATCATATTCTTTCAGCAAATTACAAAGACATGGGTCCATATTGTTGGTAGGAGAAGAGGGCTGATCCTCTTCAATCTTGGAAAGAAGAATGGTGAACATACATGCATTTGCATTTATCTCTTTCTTAACCTTCTTGGGACTGATCATCTCCATTCTTTTCTTTTCAGCTCCATGTAGTGTTACTTGTTGTCCACACCATTTAAACTCCATTTCCATGTTGTTGAGATCCATAGTAAATCTGCCCAAAGATTTTAGCCAGTTACAGCCAAGTATTATATCAATGGGACCCATTTCTAATGCAATTAGACTCACTGATGTAGTGCACAATGGAGAAAAGGTGATAGGTACATTTGGACAGCATTGATTGCTCATCTCAAAATTTCCATTTGCCACTTGGATTTTGAGTGACGTAGGCATTTCATGCGTATTCAATTTTAGCCCATTGAGTGACTTAGCATTAATGAAGCTATGTGTACTTCCCGTATCTATGAGTATATGAGCGGTCCTTCCCTTGATTTGACCTTTAAGGCGTAGGGTATTATCCCCTCTTGAACCACTCCATGCATCACTTGATATGGCACATAGCGATGGATGTAAATCAGTCCATGAATCATCCAAATAATGACCACCCGGGTCGAAAGGAAACCCATCCATCGGATCATAGAACTCTTCATGGCCATTCTCTTCATTTTCATGCGCCTCTTCTTGAGTTGTTGTGACATCAAGCTGAGCCAAGCTTCCTTCAATAGATTCACCATCGGAATCATCCTCGATGATCATGCTAATCTTCATATTTTTGGCCTTGCATTTGGACTTATGATCGGGTGACCATTTCTCTCCACATTTGTAGCATAGACCTTTAGCATACATATCTTTGAGCTTATCATTCGATACATGTTTGCCTTGAGTAGGTACTGAAGTTTTGGCATTTATATCAGTCCTCTTTCCATCAAATCTATTTTCAGCATTAGGTCTGAAATTACTGCTTTGTTTTGACCCAAACACAGTAGGAAAAGTGGGTATCTTGCTGTAGGTATTGCTGTAAGTATTTGATGGCTTCCCAATATGCTGAAAATCAGTTTTAGCATGCCCATAATGGCCTGATGTCCTTGAGAACTGCGTAGGCTGAAAAGAATGCCCTGTTTTTGGCTGAAAACCCTTGTATTTCTGCCCATAACGTTCAGCCAATTGAATGGCAGCTTGTAGGGATGTAGGATTCATGGCTCCAACTTCAGAAGAAAGAATAGGTTCCAAACCAAATATGTATTTATTCAACTTGGCACTATCGGAGACCCCATGAACATACATCGAGAGGTTCAAAAACTGATTTGAGTACTCTCTAACCGAGAGACCACGTTGCTCAAGAGCATACCACTTTTTCTCTAACCGCTCTTTTTCAATAGGGGAAACAAAGACTTCAATCATAGCATTTTTCAATGCATCCCAAGACAAGAAGTCATGTCCCATCCTCGCCATATATCTCCACCAAGTGTGAGCATAGCCTTCTAGATGAAGGGCTGCGAATTTTACTTTGGCATTCTCGGGCCTTGGGTAAAGAGAAAAATACATCTCTAACTTGTCAAACCACTCCAACTCCGTGGGTGAAGGATTCTCTCCCTTGAAGTTTGAGATAATTATTTTCTCCTTGTACTCTCTCTCGTATTGAGGAGGTTGTCCATTAGGGTGCTGCTGCCCACTATGGTTTTGTGGCCCAAAAGAATTGCCAAAAGGTCCTTGCCTAGGATATTCATTATTTCCATGCCCTTGTGCATAAGGAGTTTGCTGTCCATAATGCATACCATGACTTTGTGGCTGGAAACAATGTCCTTGAGGATGAAAGTATGTGTTGCTCACATTGGGAGGTTGTCCATGCATCGGTGAATTGAAAGGTGGTTGCTGCCCATTATTTTGCTGATTCCAACCATGATTTGACATAGGACTTGGCCTATTGGCCTGCACTTGAGGAGAGAAATTATGTTGTGGCTGTCCAAAAGCATTTGGGGCTGAATTCACATGTCCATGTGGCTGCCCATAAGAGTTTGGGGTTGAATTAATATGGACTTGCTCATAACCACCAACATTTGCTTGAGGGTAAAATTGCTTGTAGAAAGAGTTGCACCCATGGATGTCTTCATCATGCTTTGAGTTTGTTTGCACTCTTTCTTGAAGATCCTGCCCATGTGGCTGAAAGTGACCCTTTTGTTGATGGAATTGTGGCTGAAGTGAAGTGGGATGAGCAAAATCCTTAGCTTTAGATGATTCTCCAACTTCAAATTGACCTACCACCTTAGGAGTAAGTGGTTTAGGTGGTTCTTTAGCCCTATGCGGGTGTGGGATATTAAGACCAGCTGTAGGCAACATTTTCTCACCAAGAAGTGCTACAAGCTTGTCAATACCCAACCTCATACCCTCGAAACCTGATTTCATATCCTTTATGTCATTTGACAATTGCTGAAAACTGTTTGAATTCATTGAGATATGAGACGTCTCTATGGGTTGATTGGTAGGGGAGTGAGTGGAGCTTGCATCGACCTCATCGTTCTCATAATGCATTCGATAAATGGCATCTTGAGAAGTGTCATGATGTTCACCCCTTTCCTGTTGATGTTCATCCCTATCCTGCTGATATTCCTTCAATTCTTCATTGATAGTATCCAAAACAGGGTCTCTCTTCTTATTTCTAGCCATGGGTTGATTTCTGTCCTGAATTTCTGTAGTAGAAAAACTTGATTATCTTTACTTCTAGAGCTCCAAATTACGAGGTCTCTGGCTCTGTTCAAAGCTTGAAGAGCCCTCTATCCAATGATCTATCAAATGCAGAAAATGGATGAGTACAGAAATTTCTGTAAGGGATTTTCTGTTGCTGTCTGAAAATTCCTGCAGGCAGTGAATACCCTGTTCTAGTCAATTAATGGCTTGTACCATCAATACCCAGCATGTACCAACTTCATAACCTTGTAGGAGAGTCTCATACGTCTGCCCATACTGAAAATGACCTCAGTAACCAGTAAAATGGCTATCTGACTCAAAGTAGACTGCAATCTTTAATGAGGGTATGTATACATACTCTGTTCCAATCTTTCAGACTGAACCATAGTGTCTTTACCATAGGATGTATACATTTTACTGTAGCCATATGTCTTCATACATTTGCCATACCATACATTTGCCAATATCACAAGAACTCACTGTCCATAACTCATGCTGTAGGCTGATTTCAAATGCCTTTGAGATTTGTACTTGCACCTAAACTTGAAAATACGTGGGATCCGAGACCCGAGGGGTTTGCAAAGTTCCCTCTCGGGCCGGGTTGCGCTCCCCTTCAGGGTCCTCGTCGGTAGGGGAGGGTCACCTCACTATTGTCCTACCGACTCGCCCGGCATCCACTTTTTCCTTGTGGGCAAGTACATGGCAAGTGAATTCTAGCTCTAAAAATCAGTATGATATGCATGGAATAGGAAGGAAATACAATTGCCTTTCATTTGCCCTTTTTCATGATATGCAAGATTGAAATTGAAAAGGCTGAAATGTAAATGAGAAGTGGAGAGGTATTTACCTCAGCAGTGACTCACTGCTTACAAAGTTTTTCTCACTTACCAATTGGGTAATGATTTTCTTATGATCAAGAGGCAAAATAGGCAATCAATTTCATGTCAGAGTTAGGCAATAAAAGATTGAGTAATGAAGCTCAAGAAATTACTGATTTCAATGAATGGAAGTAGATGGGTAATGCTCATTCATTATGGAAGAGTTTGAGACATTTAGAGATGGCCATTTCAGTAAATTGAAGAGGTTTAGTAAAGACAATGACTGAGATAACCTATAGGCTTCATGTAATGCATTAGGCTATGAATGAAAGCTTCATTTAATCCTCTTATTTCTCTTCAGCAATTGGAAATGAGATCAGCAACAATTGGATGTAAAGAGAAATTAAGAGTGATTAGAGTACCTCATTTGATTGATTGGAGAAGAGCATTGTTGATGGAATGACCTTCAATCCATAATGCTTGACATAGGTGGGCTGAGCTTGATAATCCAACTAAAATCAGTCCAAGAGATCTTCAATATTCAAGGATAATCCCTTCCTTGATAAGCTTCAGCTCCATTAATCCCATGAAAGCTCCATGACTCCATAAATGCTCCAAATGTGGGTTGATGAAGACCAATTACCTTCTCTACTTGAAGTAGGTTGCAATAGGTATTAGAGAGGGCTTCAATGTGTCCAAGAGATCCCGAAATTTGAGAGGGAATGCCAAAATTTAATGGCATAAAAGCTTCAGGCTATTCATTGAACACCTAGACCTCCATTGGCTTCAATCACTTCAATGTCGGTCCAATGTTGATGGATTCTTGAGGGGGAATGGTTGAGGAAGCTTCAGAGATGCTTTGCCCACAAAAGCCCCATGAATTGCTTTAAAAATTTCAGGAATCTTTAATGCTGTCCCAAACTATTACACATAGAGTTTGCAATCTCCATATCCAAGCTCCAACAAAGCTTCAAGCTTCAAGATCAGTCAATGTTGGTACTAGGATGTATGTAGAGGCTTCAGGGAGTATAATAGAACAAAAACCCTTTGATCTTGATGAAGAAATCTGAAAAAATTTGAGTGCTGTCCAGAACTGTCATAAAACTCCATAACCAGGGTTTTGAAGAAGAGGGAACACTCCAAACTGATAAGGATCTTGAAGAAATTGGTGAGATATCTCTTGTCCAAGGTTGGAAGATCAATAGCAATGCATCAAGAAGGTCATCAATCTGAATTTCTCACGCAGTATAGGAGTATGTTCAGATGGCGCAAACAGCGTGAGTGCATACTCATGTCCTGGAAATCAGCAATGGTGCTAAGTAGCTACATAAGCTACTCCTCTTGAAGCTCTTGAGGCAGGGGAAGAGGTCATCCAACCCATTCTCATGATAGAAGTGAGAAGGAGAAGATCTGATGTGGTCTTGGCCATGGATTCTTGTGGAAAGCTTGAAGAAATGAGGAAAGGGAAGAAGAAACCCTTCCTTCTCAAAAGTAACCACAGTTAAAATGTCCTGTAACCATTTGTTTGTACACTTACCCCAAATTTTGGCTCAATCTTGATCACGTCCTGCTATTTTGGCTGGAGCCTTCCATTTCTTCCCTTGGTAAGGCCAAGAATCACCATCTTCATCCTTGTTTGTAGCAGACCTTCACATATAACTCCGGTTTGAAATCTTCATGTCCTGTCAAGTCCTGTCACTCAAATTCCTAACTATGGTTTGCTCTCTCTAGCCTAGGAAACTGAATCTAGTACTTGAAAATGACTTCTGCAAGGATCTAAGCTACTGCTCTGATACCAATGTAATGAAGGAAACCAACCATGGAATGAAATCTAACTGAAATTGAAAATTAACTAAGCTACAACAAAGAATTAACAAATCTATTGCACCAAGACATCCTCATCATGTATTAATGGTTGGAGATTCAAGAATACATGACGGCCATGGCTGAGTGCTTCATAGGCTAGAAAGAAGCTAACTCCAAGAAAATGGTAAAGCCAAGATTATTGAATGATCAAAAGATGTCTTGCCTTTGGCCTCTAGTCCCTTTTATTCTAACCCTCTTCCAAACTTAAGGGCTGTTCACACATGTACATATAGGCTAAAGCTAAATTTACAAAGGCTGGAATTAATCCAAGGTGCAAATATTAATGTTGTATTTTCCTTCATGACAACACCTACCTACAAGTAGCATAGATATAGCACCAATTGATTAGTATAGTCAGTTATGTATTATTTGACTTAATAGGCCACTTATCTTTATGTTGTATCTTATATATACTTTGTGTACGTTGTATTGTGTATGGAAGAAGAAGGAAAAACAAGCAAGAAAACGTTTTGGCCTCCATCTCTTTTCTTCTATTCTTGAGTGAGCTTCCTCTTGTGTGTATAGTGTATAGTGTATATTTGGTGCAACAGCTCAAACAAGTCCCTCCACCACATAATTCTTGACATGGTAATAGAGCGGCACCACTGAGAGAGGCCAGTTTTGAAGGCTAAAGTGAAGGAGAAGAAGCAAAGTTGAAGCAAGCAAGCAACTGGTAAGAAGCTTTCCCACTCTTCTACTCTTTCTCTTGGATAGTGCCTATGGAGGCATTAGAAGCAAGGTGCATAGTGAAAATCTCATATTGTTGTGAGATTTGGTGTGTGAGCAAAGCACTATATATTCTACACATTAATTTCTTCAGGGATTATGTGCTATTTTTTTGGGCATCTAAGGCCATTTCAAGCCTTGTTTTAGAGCCACAAGGTTGTGGACAACAATTTCAATGTATATTATGATTTTGGCTGTATCAACTGAAAGTGGGTGCACATGTTGCAGATTTTGAATTTGTAAATTTTAAGGTGTTTGCTAGGAAGCAACCATAAGTTTATCTACAAACAGGTTGCTGATTGCATATAATGTTGAGCAATTAATGAAGGAGGTTGCTTGTTGCATTGTTGCGCACTTGTTGTGAAAGGTTATAGAAGACTCACTTGCTATTTTATATCATTTTTGTGATAATGGCAGAGAATAGTGGAAATCCCATCATTGAGAAGCTAGACAAGAACAACTATCCTTCATGGAAGTTTCATGTGACAAACTCCTGCATTGGAAAGGGCCTTTATAAGTTCGTTTCACGTGAAGAAAAGGAGCCAGAGATGAGTATCCTTTCAATTGCATATGAATTAATGGCGTGGAAAGAATGGAATGCAAAAGACAAAAATGTGATGTATTGGCTATCTACAATCATTGATAATACTATACTGGGACATATGAGGAATATAATAACTTTATATGTAGCTTATAAAATTTTTAAGAACATGTTTTTAGTAAATAAAAAGACACAAAAGATTCAACTCAAGCAACAATTGAACACCTTGAAGAATGGAAAAATGCCTATCAATGAGTATGTTTTGAAGGTGAGGAGCATTACAGATGCTTTAGCAACAATTGATGCAATGCATGATGATGATGATTTGGTTTCATCCACTTTGGATAGCCTTAATAATGAGAAGATGTGAAAATCATTTGTCACTTTTGTATATATATGAAAGCCATTTCCAAATTTTGATGAGATAGTTTCTCTCATGATTATCAAAGAGATCAATATATAGGGTGATTCATTTGAAAGAAGCGATGAACATGTCCAAGTATTTTACTCAAGTTCAGGAAGGGGATGTGGTAGATCCTCTTCGAGAGGACGTGTTATGGGATGTGCTAGCAAAAACCAGCAAAACAAGTTAAATCAGCAATTTGGTGAAATGCAGGTTTCAAGAGGCCTTGGAAACTTTAACGGTAGGGGGAGCTCTAGAGAAAGAGGTGGATGACAGAATAGAGGTTCTCAAAATTCTACTACTGTTTGTCATTATTATGGGAAAACAAGTCATATTGTGACCCATTGTTATTCTAAGAAGGATGATATCTATAGTGGTAAATTGTAGCAAGGAAATTATGCATCATCTTTATGACAGAATGAAGACAAAAATTAGTGTCTATTTATTATGCACCATATGATGAATGCTATTACAAGAAAGGCAATACATTATGATATATGGCATGTTGATTTAGGTGCATCTAATCATATGCCATGTTTATTGATGATTGTTCAAGGAAGCCATGGGTATACTTTATGAAGGAAAAGAGCGATGTATTTGAGCACTTCAAATCTTTCAAGTTGGCTATTTAGACAAAAATAAGCTTGAAAGTTAAGTGCTTGAGATCAGATAGAGGGGGAGAGTACCTCTCTAATGAGTTTAGTGGTTTCTTGAGGTCTCATGGAATAAAGAGATAGTTTACTTGTAGGTATACCCCACAACAAAATGGAGTTGTAGAAATAAAAAATAGGTATATTGCAGAAGTTGCACGAGCATTGATGGCTAAAAAGAATATGCCAAAATATTTTTGGTTTGAAGTTGTTCATATTGTTGTCTATATTAAGAACATAACTCCCACTGCTGTAGTTCATAGGATGATCCCCGAAGAATGCTTTACAGGCAAAAAGCCTGATATGTCACACTTGAAAGTGTTTGGCTATATTGTTTTTGTTCATGTGCTAGATGAGTTACGAAAGAAGCTTGATCCAAAGGCTAAAAAATGTATTTTTATTGGATACTCCTTAGAATAGAAAGGGTATCGTTATTATAACCCTGTCATCATAGGTGAGTTCAAAGTGAGCAGGGACGTTATTTTTTATGAGAGGAATAGTTGCTTTGCATCTATTGGTGATGTATTAGATGATGATAATGATCATGATAGCTATGTGCAAAAAGAAAAGTAAGAATCACGAAGCCTTAATGGACCAGAAACATCATCTGGTACTACACCTGTAGTTAACCCTTGGTCTAGGAGACTAAGGAGTAGCCCCACAACTTTAGGTGGATCTACAAGTGTTACAAGCAAAGACAAAGGAAAGAAGAAGTGTTGGATGAAAAAGATACATCCACTAGTCATTTGGAATTTGATGGAGATTCTAGTGATTTAGAGAGTTTGGATAATGAGCTTGGCATTCCTTTAGTCAAGACACCAGGTGTATAGAAAGCACATAGTAATGTAAAGGCTCCATTGAGTGATCCAGTGGTAAATAGGTCTAGTAGGGTCACATACTCTATTAAAAGATTTGGTTTTGAAGGTTATACAACTCACCATTATGCTTATATGGTGAAGGTAGTTGAGGATGTTGTGCCCACTTGTTTTGAGGATGTTGTTGGTCATGATCATTGGAATGTAGCAATGGATGAGGAGATGGCTGCATTAGAAGCTAATAAGACTTGGGATTTGGTATCCTTACTTAGGGGCAAGAAAGCTATTGGTTGTAAGTGGGATTACAAAATTAAGCATAATGTAGATGGTTTAGTTAGTAGGTATAAGACTAGGGTAGTTGCAAATGGCTATGCTCAAACATATGGTATAGATTATGAAAAGACATTCAGTCTAGTTGCTAGAATGACAATTGTTAGATACATGATTGCTTTGGTAGCAGCCAAAGGTTGGATATTGTAACAAATGGATGTTAAGAATACCTATTTACATTTGTGCAAGAAGAGGTGTATATGGAGTAGCTAGCAAGTTATAAGGATTTAGACCACCCACATATGCGTACAGGTTAAAGAAGGTGCTCTATGGACCGAAGCAAGCACCTAGATCATAGTCTGACAAGATTAGAGAGTATCTTGTCAATATTGGCTTTTACATTTCTGATGATGATCACTCACTTTATGTGAGAAAGGGAGATGCAGATTTGGTCATCATAGTCATGTATGTGGATGACTTGATTATTACAGGTGACAAAGACAATGGAATTGTAGAAGTTAAGGGCATTTTGAAGAAGAAGTTTGAGATGAAGGATTTGGGTGAGCTGAGATAGTTTCTTGGTAATGAGGTGAACAGATATGATGATGGTATATGGCTATTCCAAAGGCAATATGATTGGGATATGTTATCCAAGTATGGTATGATAGCATGTAAGCCTCTTTTAGTACCATTAGAGCAAAATGTGAAGTTGAGTGCTGACATTGGGGATGAGATAGAAGACCTTGCTATGTTCAGGAGGATAATAGGGAGTTTGATTTACATGACTATCACAAGCCCAGACTTCATCTATGTTGTTGGCTTGTCAGTTAGTTTATGCAGATGCCTAGAAAGCCTCATTTGGATGTAGTTAGACACATATTGAGGTATGTGAAGTCCAATTTACATTATGGACTTTTTTATGAGGCAGGTAAGGATGTACAAGTGTTTAGATACACATATGCAAATTGGGATGGTAGCATGTGTGACAAAAGATCTACTAGTCGATTCATGTTTTCCATTGGTAGTGTAGCAATTACATGGAGCAGCAAAAAGCAACCTACAGTTGCTTTATCGAATACATAGGTTGAGTATATAGGTGATGCTATGGTAGCATGTGAGGTGGTATGGTTGCAAAAGTTATTAAGTGATTTATATGTATAGGGAGATGGTATAGTTGTCATTCACTGTGACAACATGAGTAATATAAAGTAGCTAGAAACCTAGTGTTCCATGGCAAGACAAAGTACATTAAGATGAACTACCACTTTGTGAGAGATAAGGTACTTGTAAGAGAGATTGACTTGGTATATGTTAGCACATAGGATTAGCTAGCTCACATTTTCATAGAGACATTGGGTGCACATAAGCTTCAAAAGTTTCGAAGCTTACTTGGAGTTGAAGATATACAATTGAGCTTGAGGGGGAGTGTTGAGATGGAAAACTCAACACGTGTGGACATTGATGATGGACCGCTTGGCTAGATGGGTCTGCATGTCTACACTTAGCATGTTGGTGGTCATTATGATCCTCACATGGCCATTGACTTATCACTTATTATATTTAGTTTGTTACACCTACCTACAGTTGGCACAGATATAGCGCCAGTCGATTAGTATAGTCAATTATGTACTGTTTGACTTAGTAGGCCACTTACCTTTATGTTGTATCTTATCTATACTTTGTGTACATTGTATTGTGTGTGAAAGAAGAAGAGAAAACCAACAAGAAAACATTTTGGCCTCCATCTCTCTCATTGTGTTCTCGAGTGAGCTTCCTCTTGTGTGTATAGTGTGTATTTGGTACAATAGCTTAAGCAAGTCCCCTCACCATGTAATTCTTGACAATCCTAGGGGGTTGCGCAAGGGTTATTGTGGGGGTTATGCATTGCAAGTCGCCACTTTTGCATGGGTTATAAGATGTCTCAAGATGCACGTGCAGATTCCAATTATTGATCTCATCATTGGAGGGAACAAAAGTCCGTGGAACACCAAGGCAGAAATGGGTGCACACTGCATCCCAATGATAAAACAATATTTAAATAACTATCTTTGGGGGCTCAACCTATTCAAGTAAGGGCCACACTATGCTTAAGTTCCTTAACTTAAGGGAATAGAAAAGGATGTCAAAGTAGCATGGCCACACCTAAGATTACTAAGCATGGACCCCACTTATACAAGCCAAGATAGAGATACTCTTTTAGATGCAAGAAGAGGCGTTTTTAAAAGAGGGTGAAAGGTGCATTACACCTTGAGAGAGAGAGAAAAGGGTATCAAGGAGAGAGAATATGATCTTTACCAATCCATGATTGCCACACCATCCTAACTTCAACAAGTTCTTGAGGTACGTCCATTTTTTAAGGTACTCCAAAGCTCCAAAAGTTCTAACACCAAAGTCAGGTTGAGCAAACGATCTACGCATTATTAACCTTCAATGCATAGACTTGTAGAAGTAGAATTTGCTTAGGTATGTCCTCGCTCTAAGTGTGGTATGATTAGAAGTAAGATGTTTTATCATTGGGCTTGCTAGTACCTTGGACCAATGTTTGCAAAAAATTGTTCTTAGTACATTTTCAAAAAAGTGGTTGAAATTGGAGCTCACGTCAATGAAAACTGACTATTTTCTCAGTTATAAAACTGGATATTTCCTCTCCAAAACCAATTGGGGTCAAGCCTCTTGTTTTTTCTATTGGATGGGAAAAAAGTTTTTTGTGAGCATTGCCTTGGACATGTAGCATAAGTGGCCTCATAACTCATTCTTCAATTGGTAGCTTAACCCTAGTCCTTTTTTTACTGACCTCGAAGTTTGTTTACCTTTCGTTTTAAATGTGATTTACTGGTCCTCCAACAAAAATAAAAAAGAAATCTAAAAAAACGTAGCAAATACAAGGGGATTTTCCCATAGTGCATGACAAGATGCATTCATTGCAATGAATTTCTTCATGTGACGAATGTAAGGTAAGGGGGCCAGCTATAGAACACCTAAGAAAAAGACGTATTTTTGGGGGAGATTTCACATTTTGTAGTTTCTTTGAGATTTGAATATATGAGCCTGTGGGAGATATCAAGAGGAATTGAATGAGTCCAATATTGAATTTTTTATTTTAAAAAATATTTAATATAATTTAAGAAATACAACTGTAGGAGGTAAGGGTACATTTGAGACCCGGTAATGTGACACTTTTTGGTAAATCAATGAGTGACACATAAGCAAGATTTTTAATGTATTTCTCTTTTTTTATAACATCACTAGTTCCAAAGTGTTTACTTTTTGGCACCCGGTTCGCAATTGGTTTCCTTACCTTTGCTGTAGTTGGGGGAGGGGGAGGGGGAGGGATCCGTGTGTTTCGGCGAATTTTTGGGCAAAAGTTAGCTCACCACCTTGTTCGTTTGACAAAACGATGCTCGTGGAAAGATCAAAAATAGTCTGCTGGTCGATCCTTTTGTGACGGTCAAGCCAGTTACCAGTGGGAAAGTGCTCCAACGCACCTTTGTTTCCACACGAGATCCACATGTCCTAAGCCGGTAAGGGACATCATTTTGCGTGCTGTAAGAATCTTCAATCTAGTATTTTAGAAATTCGACCATTCAGAGTTTCGGGAAACGTTAAGCAAAGGAAAATGTTCAAATCGAATACATGCGCAAAAAGGGACGCATCGTTGCCCCATTCGCTGCAACAGGACCGTGTGCAGACGTGGTGTGAAGGGCCCGCACCAAGTGCCACGTCAGATGCACCTATGCAACCAGCGCGAACGGGCGCGTGCAGACGTGGCAGGCTGGGTGGGTGAGGACTCAGGAGAGGGCTAGCTGCCACGTGGCGCCACGACCCTGGACCAGCTGCGGGATCCGAGGAGCTGTTCTTGTCTCTTCTGGGGGTAAATAAATTTGGAGGTGCCACGTCATTGGATGCCGACGTGGCAGGCAGGCGAGGAGGACGCTTGCTGGCTGCCACGTTGGATGGTGCGGGGCAGCTGCTCTACCCGAGGAGCAAAATTTAGAGGTGCCTCGTCAGATGCAAGGGAAGTTAAGCTGGCGAACGGGCGTGTGCGGACGTGACAGGCAGGGTCAGCAGACGGGGCGAGCTGCCACGTTGGATGGTACAGGTGCTTCGGCGAGCTGTTCTGGAGCCTGGTCTCTTGTGCAGGCAACTTGCAAGGTAAGTTTAGAAGGATGCTACGTGATTATGATGGCGAACGGGCGTGCACAGACGTGAAGAGAAGCGCTCTCACGTCACATGCGAGCCTCGCGGACGTCTACAATGGCGGACGGAGCGGCCGGCGTGGTAAGGCGGAGGTCAAGATTCAAGAAGAGGCGAGCCACGTCAGCTGACCGCCTGCGGGATTCGAGGAACTGTCCCGTTATCGTCTGCGGGTAAGGTAAATAAAGCAAAAATGACTGCGAGAGGATTCAGAGGCAAGCCTCTGAAGTCTGGAGAGGGGAAAGACTCCGAGAGAGGCTCCAGGAGGCGGCTGTCGGCCCAGTGCTGTGTCTTGAATCTTCCTCTTGCTTTCTTGCAGAAGAGAGAGAGAGGAGCCCCCCTATAGCGCTGCTGCAGAGAGAGGCAGCGGCAGTAGCCGCCATGGTGGAGCTCCTCGATCCCTCCGCCAAGCTCAACCCCCGCTCCAATGGCCACTACCACAAGCATCACCCCCCCTGCCTCCTCAGCAGCAGAAGCACTCCCCTCTCTGACCCCTCTGCGGCTGCCGCCCCCGACCGCTCCAAACCAGCTCCCTGGCTCGCCCTCCTGCCCCTGCCCCTGCCCCCGCCCCCGCCTCGCCGCCTCGCTGTCTTCTGCACCTTCCTCACTGTTGTCGCCCTTGGCCTCGCCTTCTACCCCCTCCTCATTGGCAACCATCCTGCCCTCGGTTACCCCTTCCTCGTCAGGCCGCACGACGCACTGTCGCTCCCCGTCCTGCAGTTCCTGAGCAGGAGGAAGTTCAACGAGACGCTGCTTGAGATGGCACGGATCGACTTGGGAGAGCCAGGCGAGCGAAAGCAAATCAACAGCATCCTGGATGGCACATGGCAGCGAGGGGCTCATGACAGGTATCCTCTTTTGCGTGACAGGTCGGATGGAATGGATCATTACCATGATAGGATCCACATGGACAGGAGAAGACCCATCAGAAACAGGGATCAGAGGCTGCCAGTGCAGCTAGCAAGCCCACGCTACTCACAGTACTGGCCGCAGTTCCGGCGCTCTTTACAAAGCTGGATGCTGAATAAGCGCCATGAACCACAGATTATGAATGAGCTGCTGCATCTGGTTAAAGATCCCATTGATAGGCATTACATGAGGAAGAAAAATGCCACCATAGAGCTTGGAAAGCGGTACAAGACATGTGCTGTTGTAGGCAACAGTGGTATCTTGTTAAATCAGAGCTATGCCTCTCTCATTGACAGTCATGACATGGTTATGCGCTTGAACAATGCCAGGGTCACAGGTTTTGAGCAGCATGTTGGCTCAAAGACTACTCTGTCTTTTGTAAACAGCAATATTCTGAACTCTTGTGCCCGTCGAAGTGGTTGTTTCTGCCATCCCTATGGAGGCCATGTCCCCTTAATTATGTACATTTGCCAGGTTGTACACTTCATGGATGTAGCACTCTGTGGTAGCTCACATCAGGCACCCATTGTTGTCACTGATCCTCGATTCGACACCTTGTGTGCTCGCATTGTCAAGTATTATTCCTTGAAACGGTTCGTTGAAACTACAGGAAGGCGGCCGGAAGAATGGAGTGATGCACATGATGGACCACTGTTTCATTATTCGTCAGGTATGCAGGCAGTGATGTTAGCAGTAGGTATCTGTGACAAAGTCAGCATCTTTGGCTTTGGCAAATCTGACAATGCTAAGCACCATTACCACACAAATCAGAGGGCAGAACTTCGGCTGCATGATTACCCTGCAGAATATGAGTTTTACTCAGACCTGACCACACAGAATTCCCACATTGTGCCTTTCCTCAGTGAAGCTGGATTCTCCACACCACCAGTGCAGATTTATCAGTGATTTAGAGTAAGCTCTGCTGTCCTTGTGCACCATACTGCTACCACATTTGTAAGGTAGCCCGCCATAGATGCCAGCTAGGTAGATACTCAGCAACGCTGAATTTGGAAGTTCACTGTTGTGAACTTGTCATGCTGTCTTTGCCTGCTCAGGATGCTCAGTTCTTTGCCAATCTGTCCCGTCCGGAATAGGAAATGTAACTTGTCAGTCATTTCTGCGGCAGACAGTGTCCTTGGTTGATCTTCCAATGCCCAGCCTTATGCATGCATCATTGATGGATACACTCCGATTCAGAGAGCTGTTTGCCAGGATCAGATACTGTTGATGTGAGTGCCCTTGACTCTAAACGATGTAGAAATGCTTTCAGCAGATCAGTGGTGGTTATGCCAGATTAAGTGTCTGTCACAATCTCCAAACCTGGGTTCAAACTTTACTCCATGTAAAACATGTTTGGTTCCATTTCCCCCTATTATCCATTTTTTCTAAAAGATAAATTTATCTTGAATATTCACATTCTTGTATGATTCTTCATCCTCAAGGATCTAGAAAAGTGTCTATGAATTATGTAATCATCCATAAATGGCTACAATATCCTATATGAGGTTCCTGTTGCACACGGTTGCATGAAGTTTTGGGAATCACAGGATCAGAAACAGGATCTGCAGTTGTGAAACAGAGATACGAACTCAATTCAAAATAGCAAAATTGTAACCAAGAACCTATATTCAGGTTTAAGGTTTGTGTAATGGATTTATTGGAGTTCAAGTTACTACTATAGCCCTACAAGAAAAGATATTTGAGTTCCAAGCTCAGACCATCGTACAGTCCCTATTTAGTAGGGACTGTTTGCCAGCAATAGGCAACAGTTATTGCCACCTTCATAGTAACTGAAGATATTTATGTGGCTCCATGTATTGTCTCTCAACATGGATTGCTGCAATTACGAGAAGTGAAGATGGTGGAAGTGAGATAAAGTTACAGCAGAAGGAGAGGAAGCAAGTTAGAAACATCAGAGAAGTGATCTTAAGGCTGGTCTGGGGGTTGTCCCTCATTTAAAACAGCAACAGAAAGCAAGCTCAAAGCTTACAACTCAAAACTCACAACTCCACCCAAAAAGAAAGGTCAGTCTGGAAACACATTACATAAACAGAAGGCTTTTGAAAATGGAGTTTTTGTTCTGAGGCCTAGGAGAAGGCAGTGTTACATTGTCCTCTAACAGCGAAGGTCAGCGTGATGGCAGCATTCATCCTGTGTGGTCAGTTTTAATGTCAGATGCCTTGGGTGCTAAAGGACTATGGGGTCTTATGTGATGATCCATGTTGAGGGAACAGAGTCGCAGAGCTATTTGGAAAAGTTAAAGCTATAGCTATTGCATCATTACAAAGATGAACAGAAGAAAAAGGTTGGAAAGATGTGAAAGCGTGGTGACCACTGTGCCTATTATATAGCACCCTATGACACTTATTTGTTGTGTAAAGCAGGCTTCAGCTAGAGATGAAGCTAAAGTCTTGTTCCTGCAGGACGCAATATCCAAGATCAGTTGTTTGTATTGGTGAAGTGGTCACAGATAGAGATGAAGCTAAAGTCTTGTTCCTGCAGGACGCGATATCCAAGATCAGTTGTTTGTATCAGTGAAGTGGTCACAGATAGACAATGGACATGGGCTGTGCTAAATAGTCTGTTGCTTCAAACAAATTGGTTATGACTTCGAGTTGTGTGTTTAAGTGGCAACAGAATGTTTTATTTTGATGAACTATCAGGTATCACTTATAAGAAGAGCAAAAAAAGTAAAGGTTGACACTCGTGAAGGTGGGACAAAGCATATTCTTGCTGGCACAAGCATGAGGTTACTGATCTCCTAAGTAATGGCATGATGTGCAAAAGATTGCTAGCAAGATTTCTATTACAGTTGAGCAGCCCAACAAAGTGTGCACATGCTATTGCCACAAATGGGCACTTCAATATGATGATGACAATGATGAGCTTGCATGTTGAAAGCACAAATGACCAAGGAAAGAAGAGCGGTGCTGCAGTACACTATGGACACAAGAATCATTGGGGCAGCAACTATGTGTCATGAATGGTTCTCTTTTGACTTACAACATCGAGGTACAGCACTTGAAGCATCGATAAGTGAAATGTTACTATTATGACACTTAAAAGTATGGACACCCAAAACATTAAAAATGTTACGTATTTGAAGTACAGCACTGGATTTGGGTGTGAAGCAAATGTATACAGCAGCTTATTCACATTGAGGTATTGGGCATGTTAGCAGATCCAAATACCTTTTACATCTTGATTTTCACACTCGGGTTTGCTTCATTCGGAAAAAGGAGGATGTTTCTCAAGCAATTTCTACCGTTGGCCTGAAAATGAGTACGGGGAAAGATTGAAGATATTTTGAACTGATTAAGGAGGTGAATATATACCAAAAGCTATAAAGACTTGTATGCAGGAAAGAGGCATCAAAGGTCAGTTTACACTTCATGCACTCCTGAGCAGGATGGTCTAAGGAAAGATCAGTCATTGACACGGATGGCACAGAGAATCCTGAAAGTAAAAGGTATACGTGTGGGCAGAGGCTGTACTTGCAGCCTTCGCATGTAAAATAGTTGCCCAAGAAAAGTGCTTAAAGACTATATCAAAATGAAGTTTGGTATGGTCTCAAACCATGTGTACAGTAGTTCTGTGTAATTGAAAATCTGAATTGTCTTTGTATTGCCACTGAAGGGAAAACTTGGACAAGTGAATTAGATGCATGGAGGTGGATGCTATGAATAGGAAGATGTTATTTGATGATTGGATGGATCATTTGTGGTCTAGAACATTTTAGTTGCCAGGTAAGTGGGATGCTTGAAATACGTGTTATATGATACAAGGGTGCCAAGTAGCTAGCTATGTCCTACTGTTAAGGTGAGGAACTATAGTTGGTAGGGTACACACTTACCTGGATTGGCAGGAGACATGCAGTCTACACCATGATTTACTTCTTGCTAGGATCTTTTGCAATATGGTTAAGGTGAGGAACTATGGTTGGTAGGGTACACACTTACCTGGATTGGCAGGAGACAGGCAGTCTACACCATGATTTACTTCTTGCTAGGATCTTTTGGAATATTGTGGAAACTCAGTATAAAAGTCTATCTACCACCACACTGAGGACTCCACCTTAGGAGGGATGATACACCTATGTGACGTGCATTATTTCAAACCGTTTGATGGACCTTAATCTTGCTTCATAAGACAAGATTACTCTAACTTAAACCTAACCAAACTCCTTTGGAAGTTTTGCGTTCTCGGTAAAGTCAACCATCATTTTGGCCCATGATTGATTCTTTTGCATTCTAGGCAGCCATTTTATGGCTAAGCATAACGCTTTATCTTTCAGAGTCTAGACTCAGTCCAACCTCCCTCTTTTAAGAGAGTTTGATTTGTTCCTTTTCCCATGAGATTGCATGTGAGATTTCATTACCTACATATAGTTGTCACCATCTCTTGAATAATCAATTCACTTGTCCATATTCACCAAGGTAAATGTACGTCCAATGCCTCATTTCTATCAATTGCAAGAGAGACGTTTAATATTGCATCATGAATCTTTGTCCCATTGCAACATGTAGGACCTTTAGCAATAAACTTGATCTCTACCATTGCTCATGTAGGACCTTAGGCAATGTAAACTTGATGCAAGATGCTATAGATTTAGCCATCTCCTTAATAAGCAACATGCATCATAGTTAGTGGTCTCCATTGGCTGAAATTCCTTCCTTTCACCCTCTTAGGGATGAGCCTAATCAAACCTTCATTAATTGAGGGTGGCATTGACCTTTGCATCTAGAAGCATTAACATAATCACAAATATCCTTACTACAAGTATCCTATATGCATTGGACTAGCTATATGAGATGCCATTAGGGCATGGCGCTTGACCATGTATTTTAATTCATCCTTTGGATAAGGTTGCTCCAAGAGCAAAGCAACATGTAAAGGAATTTGAGTTTTAAAACATCTAAATAAATCCTTAACCTTGGCATAATGGTATTCATCCATTGTGTGATTCGTCCCTATTATGGTTGATAGATGGAATTTAGACGGCTGCAACAATATCTCAATCATACATTTCCTTCAAGGCATTGAAGAAATACTTAAGGGTGATGTCACCTACAAATTTCTAGTTAGCCCTCATTTATACTTTGATAGCTTCAATTCTAATATCTTCTTATGCATGAAGAAAAATTTCAATGTCTACTTTGCGTAGGATTGAGAAATGGGAGCTAAAGAAAGGAAACATTATAAAGGATTGCAATTTGGAAGCTTGCAACAACCACCACTATCGCCCTTCTTATATAGTTAAGGCCTCTCTCTACCAAAGCACTTGGCCACTCCACAAACAACTCCTTGAATTGCATTGTTCCAACTATCAAAAGCACCATGCCTTATAACCAACATGAGTGCTCATGAAAAAACTTATTCCCATCCAATTGGGAAAAGGAAAGCTTTTTATCCTATTCAATGGCAAAAATGAAAATGTTAAAATGTGGTTGATTCTTGGGGGACAAAATATAACATTAGTCGTATTTATAGCTTAAATGTCCACAAAAAAAAAAGTGGGGTGAACTTGAAATTTTAAATAGGTATTTAATGATATAGTTATTTAAGAACACTATTATAATTAAGCCTTCAATTTAAGTAACAATGGCCTTCTTTAGCAAAATAGGATCGTTTAAAAAGGAAGCACTCAACCTTAAAGGAGGCAACTATCTATCTTCATTGTGTAGAAATTACACAGCAGAATAGATAGAATCTGTGAGCAAGGAGTAGAGAATACAGAATAAATATAAGAAGAGCAGAGATTGCTTTAATTTTAAACGAACTGACACAAAGATGGCTCTATCCACCCGTGTGCTTTCACTGTGAAGCTTAGATGGCGATTCAGACAGATGATAGGTGAAGAGCTTAAGGGTAGCTAGAAGAACTATAATTGGATGAAAGATAGATTGACGATGGCTTTAGAGGGGTTTTCCTTTTATAGCCCAAGAATGAAGTTTGGTCCGTATGTTCGATCATATTATGAACCTTCCCTAGTCGGCTAGGGAATATTGAATATTTCCTTTACTGTTGGGCTGGGGCACCATCTCTGGATCCTCATGAAGGGGGCTATTGGTGTCCTTGAGACCCCTCAGCTAGGGGTTGCTTTCGTGGCCCTTGGATCCCAAAATGGGGACCCTTGATATCTCGTACACCTAGCAATTAGATGCATCGTGCCTCGAATTACTACTAGTACAACTACTCTATCTAACCCAAAGGCTAGATCCACAAAAGGTCACCTTTTTGCCATACGGTCACATAGACCTCATTTGACATACAAGTCAAGAGCCACCCAATGTTTGTGCTCACACATGGCTTCTCTTAATGGGGACCTTGCAACTTACGCACCATGGATCATTGTGGGCACCTTACAAGGGTGGGGCATTGAGCATATCTAACACTCCCACTTAATATCCACCTGCAACAAGTGAAGCACATTCTCGTTCCAACACCGAGTCTTTGAAGATGAATTAAAGGGAGAACCTTTGTAAGAGCTTTGATGAAGATATTTGCTCCATTCTCCTCCATTGGACAATAGACCAACTCTACTATCCCATTCTTGATGAAGTCATGCACATAGTGATATTGAATCTCAATGTGTTTGGTGCGTGCATGAAAAATTGGATTTTTAGCAATGGCGATGTAGCTCTAATTGTCACATCTTAGCACTGTTGGGTCTTCATCTTGTACTCTCATATGCCATAGGATTCTCCTTAATTATACTCCTTCACATATAGCAAAATAAGAAGCCTTGTACTCTGCTTCGATAGAAGACAATGCAGCAATTGTTTGCTTCTTACTGATCCAAGAGAAGATTCTTGAACCTAAAGAGAAACAATATCCAGAAGTTGATTTCGTGGAATCATTGTCACCTGCCCAATCCGAGTTAGTTTTCCATAAGAGCACTTTGGGAATTGTATGTGATACCATAGTCAAGAGTTTCCCTCAAGTATTTGAGTATTGCATCCTAGCTTTCCAGTGACTTTCTTAGGGTTTGTTTGAGAACTTGCTCAAAACCCCAACAACAAAATTGATATTTAGCCTAGTGTTACACAAGTAGATGAGGTTGCCAACCAACCTCGTGTACCTCCTAATGTCTACTACTAGTGTTGATGTATCCTCAATGGATAACTTCACATTGATCTCCATGGGTGTAGCTATCTCATTACATTCGGTCATGCCAAATGCTTTTAAGATCTTCCATGTATACTTCTTTTGAGAGACAAAGATTTTGCTAGATTTCAATCCCCAAACAATAGTGCAAAAAGCCCAAGTTTGTCATTTCAAACTCAGAGCTCAAAGCCTTTGGAGTCAAATGGATTATCTTTTCATAGTCACTTGTAATAATAAGGTCGTTCATATATAGAATAATCATGATAGACTTTTCACTATCCCTGTAAATATACAAGTTAGTATCTGAGGCATATCTTTTGAAATTCAAATCCAGAAATAATTTATCTATCCATTAATACCATGTTCTAGGGGCTTGTTTTAGCCCATACAATGCCTTCTTTAGCTTACAAACTTTGTTCTTAGAATGGGGGGCATCAAACCTTAGTTGACTGAGCCATGTACACCTTCTCCTTGAGGTCACCATTTAAGTATGTTGATTTGATATCCATTTGGTAAACTGGCCACTTATGAGCAACCACTGCAAGTATTGTGTGAATAGTGGCCATTCTAATAGTTGGAGCGAATGATTCTTGAAAATCAAATTCTTCAATTTGTGAAAATCCATGTGCAACTAAATTGGCTTTGTACTTTTCTAAGTTGCCATTAGCCTTGTACTTTACCTTCCAAACCCACTTGGTGCCAATAATCTTCCCCTTTTTTGGTCAATCTATTAGCTTCCAAGTATTATTCTTCGTTATGCTGTCATACTCAGCTTGCATAGTTGCTCTCCATGCTAGATCGATAAGTGTTTCTTTAAAGTCTGCTAGCTTCTTTACCTCTCTCATAATTGTAAAATATTACCTGGCGCAGCGAACAGAATCTGAGAAAGAGATAGAGAGTACACAACAGATACGAGGAGAATCAGTAAATTCTTTAACTCCAAACAACTGATACAAAGATGGCTCTGTCCACCCGTGCGCTTCCACTGTGTGAAGCTTAGATGGCGATCTAGACAGAAGATAGGTGAAGAGCTTAAGGCTAGTTGGAACAACAACTCTGACTGGGTGAAAGATGAGTGAGTGATGGCTGCGAAGGGGTTTAGCTTTTATAGCTTGCGAAGGTCGTTAGGTCGGCTTGCTGACCCTGACCTACCATATGAGCCTCCACTAGTCGGCCAGTGAATATTCTAGGGAATATTCCCTTTACCATCGGGCCGGGGGCGCTGCCCCCGGACCCCCGCCAAGGGGGCCGTTGGCCCCCCTGGGACCCCCCCAACTAGGGGCTGCAGAAGTGGCCCCCGGACCCCACAATAGGGGCCCCTTTTAACTCCCTTACACCGCAACTCGATGCAATGCGCCTCGAGTTGCTACCAGCTTAACCACTCTGTCTAACCCAAAGATTAGACCCACAATGGTCACCTTTTTGCCATCCGGTCACATAGACCTCATCTGATATACAAGTCACGACTCCACCAATGTCCGGGCTCACACTTGGCTTCTCCTCATAATGGGGGCCTTACAACTTTGAGCACCATGGATCATTGGTAGGACCTAATGAGGGTGGGGCATTGATCATATCTAACACCCCCCCTCAATGTCCACCCATAGGTGAACTATCTCCTTGGCCCAATGCCGAGTCTCTGAAGATGAACTTGAAGCAAATCCTTCGTAAGTGCTTTGGTGAAGATATCTGCTCCATTCTCCTCTGTTGGACAGTAGACCAATTCCACTATCCCATCCTCCATCAAATCATGCACATAGTGATACTGGATCTCTATATGTTTGGTGCGTGCATGAAACACTGGATTTTTGGCAATGGCGATGCAACTCTGATTGTCACATCTCATCACAGTTGGTTCTTCATCCTGCACTCCCATATGCCATAGAATCCTTCTCAACCATACGGCCTCACATGCAACAAAACAAGCTGCCTTGTACTCTGCTTCGGTAGAAGACAATGCCACTGTTGGTTGCTTCTTACTAATCCAAGAGAAAATTCCTAAACCCAAAGAGAAACAATAACCAGAAACTGACTTCCTGGAATCAATGTCTCCTGCCCAATCTGAGTCACAGTTCCCCACAAGAGAAGTTCCGAAACTGTATGTGATACCATAGTCAAGAGTTTTCTTCAAGTATCTGAGCACCCGCATCCCAGCCTTCCAATGACTCTCATGAGGTTTGTTTGAGAACCTGCTCAAAACACCAACAGCAAAATTGATATCTGGTCTGGTGTTACACAAGTAGATCAGACTGCCGACCAACCTCCTATACCTCCCAATGTCTGCTAGTGCTGATGTATCCTCGACGGATAACATTGCATTCACCTCCATAGGTGTAGCTATCTCCTTGCACTCGGTCATGCCAAATGCCTTCAAGATCTCCCATGCATACTTCTTCTGAGAGATGAAGATCTTTCCTGGCTCTTGCCAGACTTCAATCCCCAAACAATAGTGCAGCAAGCCCAAGTCTGTCATTTCAAACTCAGAACTCAAAGCCTTTCGAGTTTGGTTGATCATATCTTCATAGTCACCTGTAATAAGAAGGTCGTCCACATATAGGACAATCACTAGACTTTTTACCATCCCTGTAAACATACAAGTTAGCATCTGAGGCACATCTTTTGAAGTTTAGGTTTAAAAAGAACCTATCTATCCGCTGGTACCATGCTCTGGGGGCTTGTTTCAGCCCATACAATGCATTCTTCAGTTTACACACTTTGTTCTCAGAATGGGGGGCCTCAAACCCTGGTGGCTGAGCCACGTACACCTCCTCCTTGAGGTCACCATTTAAGAACGCTGACTTAACATCCATTTGGTATACTGGCCACTTCTCATGGGCAGCCACTACAAGTACCGTGCGAATAGTGGTCATTCTGGCAGTTGGGGCAAATGACTCTTGAAAATCAAACCCTTCAACTTGTGAAAATCCTTGGGCAACCAGTCTAGCTTTGTACTTTTCTAAGGTACCATCCGCCTTGTACTTTACCTTCTAGATCCACTTGGTGCCAATAACCTTCCGCTTTGATGGTCGATCCACTAGCTCCCAAGTGTCATTCTTCATTATGCTGTCATACTCCGCCTGCATAGCAGCCTTCCATGATGGATTTGCAAGTGCTTCTTCTAAGTCAGTTGGCTCCTTTACTTCTCTCATAATCTCAACCATCAAGGCCATATTGACTATGTGAGCAGAAGCCCTCCTTTGCTCCTCTATTCTCTGAGACCTCCTTGGTCCGTCTGCCTTCTCCTCAACAGATGCAGGCATAGGATTATTGTGGTCGTAGAGCTGCTTCACCCAACGCGGCAATGGCTTTTCCGGTGGGGTGATGTCAGGTTGGTGAACTTTTTCCTCATCATTTGAAGATGATGCTTCCTCCTCCTTAAGGATAGGGATAGCTCTCGGGACAGGTTCATAGTGGACTACTTCTTCGCTTGATGATAAAGTGGAAGAACTTGCCTTCTCCTCCTCCACTGTATGCGGCTCCTCCTTGAACACCACATCACGGCTCGCGATGATCTTCTTTGCCTCTTGGTCATATAATTTGTAAGCCTTCTGCTCATCACTATAACCCAAGAAGATACATTTTCTGCTTTTTGGTTGTAACTTGTTTCTCTTCTCATCTGGAACATGTGCATAACATTCACATCCAAAAATTCTGAAATGTGAGACAGATGGTTTCTTACCAGTGTAAGCCTCATGAGGTGTTTTTCCCTTGAGAGCCTTTGTATAGCTCCGATTTAGAATGTAGACTGCAGTATTAACAGCTTCAGCCCAAAAATGGTTAGGCAATCCCTTGCCCTTTAGCATACATCTTGCCATCTCCACAATGGTGCGATTCCTGCGTTCCACAACACCGTTCTGCTGAGGTGTGTGAGGCGTCGTCAATTGACGCTTGATCCCTTTGCTCTTGCAAAAGCCTTCAAACTCCTTTGAGTTAAACTCACCACCACCACCTGTTCTAAATTTCTTCACACTTTTCCATGTTTCATTCTCAACAAGTATTAGCCATTCTTTAAACTTACCAAAATCTTGAGCCTTATCACGAAGGAAGTACACCCACATCTTCCTACTGTAGTCGTCGACAATCAACATAAAATAAGAAGATCCCCCCAAGGCCTGTGTAGGCATCTTACCACACAAGTCAGCATGCACCAACTCTAGAGGAGCCTGTGCTCTATTCTTGCTTTCTTGTGGAAATGCCTTTCTCTGTTGCTTGCCCATCATACAAGCTTCACATGGTTCCTTCAATTCAGTTATTGTAGGTAGGTGAGCAACCATACCTTGCTTTTGCATCTCCTTCAATACTGCAAATCCGATGTGTCCAAACCTTTCATGCCAAAGCTTACTTGTGCCCACTCCAGCGGTGGCTGTAAGAGCACTTAGCTCATACAGGTTGTTCCTTCTTTCTCCTTTGCCAACAATTGTGCCAGCACTATCAATAATTTCTGCCACATGTCTTCTTGAACCTCACTTCATGACCAAGATCAGTTATGGCAGCAACTGATAAGAGATTTCTCCTGATTTCGGGAACATACAACACATTTGAAAGCTTTTTGACTTCACCATTTGCAGCAACAAAAGAAATAGTACCTGTGCCCGCAGCACGGCATTTAGCATCATTTCCAACCGTCACAATGATGGATTCTTGTAGAGGCTGCATAGAACTGTATAGACCTTTCTTGTTGGTCATGTGACGGGAGGCCCCACTATCGAACACCCAAGAGTCAGTGGTAGATTCTTCTTGCGCCGAGGAGCACACTTCCTCAATGGTCGCCATGAATAATTCCAACTCTGCTTCAGTCGTATTGGCTGTCTCTTTCCCTTTACTTTTAAGGGTACCATTCTTTTCATCTGCCTTCTTGACACGACAATCTGCAATTGTATGTCCTTTCTTCTTACAGTAGAAGCACTCTCCTTGAAACTTCTTCTTGCCGCCCTTCTTCTTTTTGTCACCATCATTTTTGGTGGAGGAAACACCTTTGCCTTTTGCATTGGCAGAGAATGCAGCATCTCCATTGTTGCTTCCTTCTCGGGCTTTCAGCCTCAACTCCTCCTCCATTAATAATGCACAAAACTCCTCAAAAGTCAAAGCTTGAGGTCTCACCTGAGTATTAAGGGCAGTTACTAGTCCATCAAACTTTTGTGGACAAATCCGAAGACACCTCCGAGCTAGCTCTTCGCTAGTCTTTTGTATCCCAGCACTAGCCATATGGTCACGCAGATTCTTAATCCGAGTGATGAATGCTTCAACCGTCTCTCCTTCAGCAAACTTCTCCGCTGCTAGTTGATTCTCCAAGTTTTGAATCCTTGTTTGGTTTCGTGTTTCATACTGACTCCTTAGTACATTCCAAGCATCTGACGCTTTGGTTGTATGCTGAATCAAAGTCAAAACACTGTCAGAACAGCTTGTAACTAAGGCACACAATGCATCTGCAATCCTTCATTTCCAAGCTCGTAGAAGATCTGCATTTGGAGGAATCATCACACTAGGATTTGATGGGTCGGGGGTAGGCTGGGGTTCTGCGTCAGTCCCCAGCACAGTCTCCAGAAGCTCATAAGAATCAAGGATAGTTGTAATTTTGAACTTCCACAAGGTGTAGTTTGTACCATCTAACTTGCCTTCGCTGAAGGTTGGTGGACGAATCCTCAGTGTTTGAATAGCCGGTACAACAGCAGCACCTCCTGCACCGCTTCCTGATGCGCCAGAACAGCTTCCCGGAGTCGACATAGTTTCTCTTTGCTGTTAAAGCCTTTGCCTCTTGCACGCTCTCCGATCTCTAGAGCCCCCTGGGCTCTGATACCATGTAAAATATTACACGGCGCATCGAACAAAATCTGAGAAAGAGATAGAGAGTACACAACAGATAAGAGGAGAATCAGTAAATTCTTTAACTCCAAACAACTGATACAAAGATGGCTCTGTCCACCCGTGCGCTTCCACTGTGTGAAGCTTAGATGGCGATCTAGACAGAAGATAGGTAAAGAGCTTAAGGCTAGCTGGAACAACAACTCTGATTGGATGAAAGATGAGTGAGTGATGGCTGCGAAGGGGTTTAGCTTTTATAGCCTGCGAAGGTCGTTAGGTCGGCCTGCTGACCGCCAACCTACCATATGAGCCTCCACTAGTCGGCCAGGGAATATTCCCTTTACCATCGGGCCGGGTGTGCTGCCCCCGGACCCCCGCCAGGGGGGCCGTTGGCCCCCCTGGGACCCCCCAGCCAGGGGCCGCGGAAGCGGCCCCCGGACCCCACAATAGGGGCCCCTTTTAACTCCCTTACACCGCAACTCAATGCAATGCGCCTCGAGTTGCTACCAGCTTAACCACTCTGTCTAACCCAAAGATTAGACCCACAATGGTCACCTTTTTGCCATCCCGGTCACATAGATCTCATCTGATATACAAGTCAGGACTCCACCAATGTCTGGGCTCACACTTGGCTTCTCCTCATAATGGGGGCCTTACAACTTTGAGCACCATGGATCATTGGTAGCACCTAATGAGGGTGGGGCATTGATCATATCTAACAATAATTTCAGCCATCAAGGCCATATTGACTATGTGAGCAGAAGCCTTTCTTTTCTTCTCTATTCTGAGAAACCTCCTTGGTCCATCTATCTTTTTCTCAATTGTAATAGGCATAGAGCTGCTTTACTCATTAAGGCAATGGATTTTCCGGTGGTGTGATTACAGGTTGGTGAACTTTTTTCTCATCATCCGAAGATGATGCTTCCTCCTCCTTGAGAGTAGGGATAGCTCTCGGGATAGGTTTATAGTAGACGACTTCTTCATTGGATGATAAAATGGAAGAACTTATATTCTCCTCCTCCACTCTATATGGCCGCCTCTTGGTCATACAATTTGTAAGCCTTTTGCTCAACATTATATCCAAGAAGATACATTTTTTGCTTTTTGGATTTAACCTATTTCTTTTATCCTTTGGAACATTTGCATAACATTTACATCCAAAAGTTTAAAATGTGAGATAGATGGTTTCTTATTAGAATAGACCTCATGAGGAGTTTTCCCCTTAAAAGCCTTTGTGTAACTCCAATTAAGAATGTAGACTATAGTATTAATAGCTTCTGCCCAAAGCTGGTTAGACAATCCCTTGCCCTTAAACATGCACCTTGCCATTTCCATAATGGTGTGATTTTGCCGTATAACAATGCCATTCTATTGAGATGTATGAGGTGTCGTCAATTGACGCTTAATCCCTTTGCTCTTGCAAAAGTCTTCAAAATCCTTTGAGTTGAACTCACCATCACCATCTGTTCTAACTTCTTTACACTTTGAATTAGTTTTAGCCTTTCTTTAAACTTACCAAAAGCTTGAGCCTTATCATGAAGAAGAAAGTACATCCATATCTTCCTACTGCAGTCATTGACAATCAACATAAAATAAGAAGATCCTCTCAAGGCTTTTGTAGGCATTTTACCACACAAGTAAGCAAGCATCAACTTTAGAGGAGTCTTCACTCTGTTCTTTCTTTCTTGTGGAAATGAATTTCTTTGTTGCTTGCTCATCATACAAGCTTCACATGGTTTCTTCGTTTCAATTACTATAGGTAGGTGAGCAACCATACCTTGCTTATGCATCTCCTTTAACACTGTGAAACCAATATGACCAAATCTTTCATGCCAAAGTTTACTTGTGCCCTCACCAATAGTGAATGTAAGAGCACTTATCTTATACAAGTTGTTTCTCCTTTCTTCTTTGTTGACAACTTTGCTAGCATTATCGATTATTTTTGCACCCGTCTTAGTGAACCTCACCTCATAGTCAAGAGCAATTATAGAAAAAACTGATAACAGATTTCTCTTAATCTCTGGAAGATACAACACATGTGAAAGATTCTTGAGTTTACCATTTGAAGTAATAAAGAAAATAAGATATGTGCCCTCAGCAGGGCATTTTGCATCATTCCCAACCGTCACAATGATGGATTCTTGTAGAGGCTTCATAGAGCTATATAGACCTTTCTTGTTGGTCATGTGACGAGAGGCGCCATTATCCAATACCCATGAGTCAGTGTTAAATATTTCTTGTGCCAAGGAACACACTTCCTTAATAGTCACCATGAATAACTCCAACTCTACTCTAGCCATATTGGCTGTCTCCTTCCCTTTAGTCTTCATGGCAGCATTCTTCTCATTTGCCTTCTTGATATGACAATATGCAATTGTATGTCCTTTCTTTTTGCAATAGAAGCACTCTCCTTGAAACTTTCTTTTACTACTCTTATTCTTTTTGTTATTGTTGGTAGAGGAACCACCTTTGCCTTTCACATTGGTGAAGAATGCAGTATCTCCACTCTTGCTACCTTTCTTGGGCTTTAAGCCTTAGCTCCTTCATTAGTAGTGCAAAAAATTCCTCAAACGTAAAAGCTTAAGGTCTTACCTAAGTGTTTAAGAGTTATCAATCCACCAAACTTTGGTGGATAAATCCAAAGACACCTTCGAGTAGCTAGCTCCTCATTAGTCTTTTGTATCCTAGCTCCAACCATTTGGTTGACAATTGTGAATGCTTCAGTTGAAGTGTAGAGTGAGCAGCGGTGGCATTGGGAAGCATTGGAGGATAGCGTGTATTCAAATTATCATCGATTTTTTATGGGCACGTATCTTAGGCATGGAGCCTATATTTTATCGCGCTTATTTATCAAAGAAATTGATATTTATTTATTATTTTTGTATGTGCATGGACGCACGATTTAAATATTTGTATTGGACATTGTATTTGGGTACCGCCTGACTTCTTGGGTGCCCATTAGCTTTATTTCTTTATTGGCAGAAAAGCAAACTCAAAAGCTAAAGCGTGCTATTTTGTAATTTGGGCTATTATTTGAGCTTGAAGATGAATAATATATGAAATACATGCTTTGTGAAGCGCTCACACAAGGCATGGGGGGAGATTGCGCCCAATTGGTCTCTTGTTCATGTCGTGCAAGCTTTCTTCATTGATTTGTGTGCAAAAAGTAGAGTTCTTTTGTTCTTGGGGACCTTCTAACGCTCACTACACACGCATGCAATGACCGATCTGTGCATCAGTGGTATTAGAGTGAAGCTGAGATCGAGAGCTTCCAATCGCTTACCATCTTGCGCGAAGGCGGAGCTCCTAGAACGATCAAGCTCTACAGTCAGTTTCGTCGCGAACGGTCGATACCAGTGTGTTCATGGCAGTCAAGAACCCCCTTTTGTACTCTCTGATCGCGAAAGACCAGCCTCTGTAGGTGAAGGATCGGCAGCCAAGCCTCTTCATCAAGTCGTGATACACAGATAATAAAACTTTCCCTCCATAGCTCAAAGCTTCAAAGCTTTAATACAAAGCTTAATAAGCTTAATAGTAAGCTTATTTAAAAAGATTATTCAACAAATTCGTCAAACGGCGGCAACGACATGTCCTGGATGGTGTCAAAACAGCTGAGTACATACTCATGTCCACAAAAATCACGCAGAGTTAGTAAAGCTTTAAAGCTTTAAGTCCTCTAAGTTATCCAAACTCTCTTAATCCTGCAAGTCATAAAGGTCACTAAAGACTTATTCAACAAGTATCATAGAGACAGTTCACACACAGAAGCACGCGAACTAGTCTATTGCTCTCTGGTAGACCCTATTCACACTTGCAGACTTATTGAACCCATTTCAGCAAGAACAAAAGTTCATACGCAGAATATACGCAGATTATACGCAGTTTCTATGCAACACTATTCTCTTGGACAATAGTTGTGACAACGAATACCGCAAACATAAAATAAAAATACTACAAAAGCCAAACAAAATTTACAAGCCTTGTATACCCGCCTTTGAGCTACGCTCATCCCGCTATTAAGATTTCGAGAGTGTGAGGTCTTTTGGAATTTTGCAAGATGACTGAACAAAACATGGACGATTTTAGCTGAAGGTGATTTACCCAAACCAACAATGGAGCAAAAGTTGGATTTGGTTATGATGCAGCTTGAAGAAGAACGAAGAGCCCGACAAGCTTTGCAAGTTCAATTGGCCAATTTGCAACGATCTACCACTGATCAAGATGGATCGCAACCCAAAGATCTTATACGACGTACCATAGATGCGACACTTGAAGCCCAATCCATTCGCAAAGAAACAAAGATAAGTAAAAGAAACTTCAAATTTCGTACTTTCAATGGATCACGCGATGGAAAGACTGTACTTGCTTTTATCAGTCAATTTGATTACTACTTCCATGAAGAAACATATGCTGAGGAAGACAAAATTAAATGTGTCACTAACCATTTAGTTGACCGAGCATCCTTATGGTGGACTGTGATCTGCAAGAGCGTCGATTGTCCCACTACATGGGAGACTTTCCAAAAGAAATTCTTGCAGAATTTCCTTCCTCCTCAATTCCATGAAAAAGCCATCAAGCAATGGGATCTTCTACAACAAAGAGATCGCAAACCTATTTCCCAATACATTGAACGTTTTTGGAATGCCCTTCTGCAACTACGTATGCTTGAAGATGTGCCTGAAGTAACTCATAAATGCAAGTTTATGTCTGGCCTACTTGGACATTTCTATGTGGAAGTCAATATGTTCAAGCCAACAACCCTTGAAGATGCAATTTTCTTGGCTCATGACACTGAAGACAAGATTCGAGGATGAGACAAGCGACCACAACAATTTTCAACTAATGGTAACTATGGTTCCAAACAATTCAATTCAAATTTTTGAAGATTCAATCAAAGTTTTTTTCTTCCATCTTCATTCCGTAAATATTGGACACGACCACCTACCTTGCCATCAAACACCAATCCAAACCCTAAGCCATCTCCACAGTCAAATCCCAACATTCCTAAACTTCCTACCATTACCAATAATGTATCTAAAGCAAAACCCATAGTTTGTTACAAATGCCATCAACCTGGACATCTAACAGCCAATTGTCAATCGAAAAAGCCACATGTCCATATCACTTATCTTGGCGCAATAGAAGAAGAAGAACGTAAGGAAATGCTGGACTTTACGGAAGATGACGACGACATTGGTACTACTTCGGATACTTTGTCAAGTATGCCAACTCCCCATTCTTTATTAACAATGAAATGTGTTGTGCATGGTAAAGAAAAGACTATTTTACATGATGATGGGAGCACACATGACTTTATTTCTGCAAAATTAGTCAAAGAATTGAATTTACAAACTGTTTCTACACATTATCGCATCAAGCTACATTCCTAGGACCCAAATATAATGGAACACAAGAGGTGCATAATTTAGAAATTAAAACTGGTGAATATACTGAACGAAGAAATTTCCTAGTTATACCTTTGCAGTCTAGTGACATTATCTTAGGAATGCCTTGGCGTCATTAATACAATCCTGACATAGATTATTCTACGCATTCAATTAAAATTTATTTTCAAGGAAAACAAATCACATTGCATGGTATGCACACTTTCAATAACTTTCCACTGCTTACTCATACTCAGGCTAAACGTGCATTACGTAAAAGTAGCAATTCTTATTTAATATGGGTGAATGAAATTCAAGCTAAAGAAAAACAGATGCATCCTAGGCATACACAATTTCTTGCCCAATTTCAAGATTGTTTTGCTGTTGGTTTACCACCTGGATTACCACCTTCACGTCTTGAAGATCACAAAATAAATTCCTGGAACACAACCACCATGTAAAGCACCATATAGACATAACTAAATTGAACAGAAAGAAATTCAAAATCAAATAAAGGAATTGCTTAACAGAGGATTAATTAGACCTAGTAGTTCTCCATTTGATGCACCTGTTTTATTAGTGAAAAAGAAAAATAATACTTATCGCATGTGCATTGATTATCGTGCCCTAAATAAAATTATTGTTAAGACTAGATATCCAATTCCTAGGGTAGATGATCTTATGGATAAGTTACAAGGATCTGCCATATTTAGTAAGATAGACCTTAAATCTAGATATCATCAAGTAAGATTGGACAAATCTGATATATTCAAAACTGCATTTAGAACACAATTTGGACACTATGAATTTCTAGTTATGCCTTTCGATTTAACTAATGCACCAGCCACATTTAGTCGTATGATGAATCATATATTTTTGAAACATCAGTATTGTGTCATAGTTTTCTTTGATGACATATTAGTATTTAGTAAAAATGAGAATGAGCATTATGAACATTTATCTTTAGTTTTTAAGTTGTTAAAAGACAATCAATTATATGCTAATCCAGAAAAGAGTGAATTCTTCCAAACAAAAATTGAATATCTAGGACATATTATTTCATCAGAAGGTATTAAAGTCGACCCTAAAAAGATAGAAGTAATTTTAAATTGGCCCATACCCAAAAATGTACATGAATTACGTTCTTTTCTAGGTCTTACTAGTTTTTATAGAAAGTTTGTGAGGAATTTCTCATTACTTGCATTACCTTTGACAAAACTTCTAAAGAAGGGTATTGTGTATAACTGGTCTGACAATCAACAAAAATCATTTGATTTGTTGAAACATGCTTTAACTTATGCTCCTGTATTACAACTACCTGACTTCAATAGACCATTCTTCTTAGTGGTTACTGACGCTAGTGGATCTGGAATAGGAGCCATCCTTATGCAAGATTCTCATCCAATAGCCTACCCTAGTTGTAAACTCAAACCATCTGAACTTAAATATTCTACATATGATAAAGAATTGCTAGCCATAGTACAAGCCTTACGTCAATGGAAACATTATTTAATGGGATCTAAATTTATAATCAAAACTAATCAACAAAGCATTAGACATCTCCTTAGTCAACCACAAATATCTGACCGACACATTAAATGGGCCGCTTTTATTCAAAGTTTTCATCCCCTTATACAATATCAACCTAGAAAAGAGAATGTTGTAGCTAATGCTTTGAGTAGAAGACTGACAATTCATAATATTTCTGTGATATCATTTGATTCCCTTATCCCTATGAAATATACTTATCATCAGGATCTTACTTTTCAAGTTGATTGGAATAAACTAGTTGCAAATAATTGGATTCCTATTGATTCACTATCTTACAATAATGGATTCATGTTTTATGAAAAAAGTTTGTGTGACTATTCCATTTCAATCATTTGTTTTGCATGAAATTTATTGTCCTCCATATCAAGGTCATAGAGGAATTATATCTCCTTTGCGTACATTGACTGAAGATTTTTATTGGCCACATATGGACACTGATGTATCTAACTTTGTATCTGAATGCTTAGTTTGTCAACGAGTCAAAAGACACCATGGTAAACAATATGGTTTACTAATGCCATTATTTATTCCATCACGACCATGGGAACAAATTTCAATGGATTTTATCACTGGTTTACCTAACACTAAAGCTAACCATGATATGATTTGGACTGTTGTAGACAGGTTTAGCAAACAAGCATATTTTATTCCATGCAAGAAAACTTTAATTGCATCTCAAGCTGCTCAATTGTTTTTGAAAATTATTTTCACTAACCATGGTTTACCAAATGTCATTATTTCTGATCGTGATTCTAGATTTTGTAATAATTTTTGGATTACTTTGTTTGCTAACTTAGGAACAAAGATTGATTTTTCATCTACATTTCATCCTGAAACAAACGGTCAAATAGAAGCTACTAACAGTACTATTTTAGATCTTTTGCGTACTTACACCATTTCAAAACCACACACATGGGATACACATCTACATTTACTTCAGTTTGCATATAATAATACACTACATACAGCTACAAAGAAAGCACCATTTAAAGTTATTTATGGATATCAATTACTGGTGCGCAGATCGGACGCCTGTAGCTCACGTAGTGAATTCCCAAAGGTCCCCAAGAACAAAGCACTCTACTTTTTAGCACAAAAACCAATGTGAAAGCAAGCACGACATGAGACAAAAGACAAATTGGGTTGAATCTCCCCCATGCCTTGTGTGAGCGCTTCACAAAGCATGTATTTAATATATATTTTCAATCTTTTTGCTCAAAAATAGCCCAATTACAAAAATATACAAGCTTTTAGCTTTTGAGTTTGCTTTCTACCAAAAATAGGAAAATAAAGCTAATGGACGGTGCCCAAAGAGTCTGGCACGCCCAATCTCAATGTCCAAATAAAAATAACATATCCAGGCGCATAAGCGCATACAAAATAATAATAAATAGTCGATGTCTCTATAGACATAATCAAAATATAGGCGTGGCGCCTATCAAAATATAGTCGAAAGATCGGAAACTCGCTAGACTCCAATGCTTTCCTCCGCCACTGCTGCTATCTCTACACATCAACTGAAGCATTCACAATCGTTAGTAAAATAACACAATTAAACCGACAAAAGTGAATACCTAGCAGTCTTCAGCTACATAAATAAATCAACTGGTTAGAAATAAATCCTAACCTTAATTTATTACGAGTGCGCACTCTAAACTCATAAACGTTTATTAATTTAATATGCATTTTGCGGAATCACCCGCTATGGAATCACCCATGTACACACTAAATTAATGAAACGCCCGAAAAGGACAGGCGTCCCCATCAACTTCTCGCACAAAGAATCCTCTTTGCGTATGAGCCCCGGTCATCTAAGTTTACGGAATCCACCGTAAAACCTCACGGAATCCACCGTGGAATATGCCTCCTGGCATCATACCCCCGGGGTGGGATAGCAATTGACCTCAATTGCTATTAGCTCAATGTGGAGCTAACAGAGTGGGGAAAGCATTTAGGTCTCTAGCGTGCATCCATTGTGCTTCTTCTACAGGATGGTTCTTAAATTTCACGAGATATCTAGAGTACCTTCGGCCAGTTCTAGTGGTCATGTAGTCAGTGTCTATGATGGCTTCTGGTTCAAGTATTTCAGTCTCTTCCTCTAGTAAAGGTGGGTTTTCATAGACAGGGTGGATAGGTAATTGTCCTCTAAATGGTCTCAACAAACTAATATGAAAGGTATTATGAATTTTCCAATGAGATGGCAGTTCTAACTTGAATGCATTGTCATTAATCTTATGAAAGATTCTAAATGGTCCGTAGAATCTAGGGGCTAATTTGACAACTGGATGTCTATCTACACTTTGCAGTCTACGCTTTTCTATTCTAAGCCAAACATAATCATCTACTTTGAATTTCATGGCTTGTCTTTTCTTGTTGGCTTGTTTGGTATATGATTGTTGGGCTTTAGCAATCATATCCTTGACCTCATCAAAAATAGTGTTATGCATAACAGCAATATCATCGGCACTTTGTATTCTATTAGACAAAGATGCAACAGGTGTAGATAATCTATGTCCATAAATAACTTCAAAAGGTGCTTTCTTTGTAGATGTGTGCGGTGTATTATTGTAGGCAAACTGTAATAAATGCAAATGAGTATCCCATGTTTGAGGTTTAGAGATAGTGTATGCACGTAAAAGATCTAAAATAGTGCTATTTGTGGCTTCTGTTTGTCCATTTGTTTCTGGATGAAATGCAGATGAGAAATCAATCTTTGTGCCTAGATTTGCAAACAGTGTAATCCAGAAATTATTACAAAATCTAGAATCTCTATCTGAAATAATCACTTTCGGCAATCCATGGTTAGTAAAAATAGTTTTCAAAAATAACTGTGCTGCTTGTGATGCTGTTAAAGTTTTCTTACATGCAATGAAATATGCTTGCTTACTAAATCTATCTACAATTGTCCAAATCATGTCATGGTTAGATTTAGTATTTGGTAAGCCAGTAATGAAATCCATAGATATATGTTCCCAAGGTTTAGATGGAATAGATAAAGGCATTAATAACCCATACTGTTTACCATGATGTCTTTTTATTCTTTGACAAATCAGACATTCAGAAACAAAATTAGACACATCTGCATCCATATGCGGCCAATAAAAATCTTCAGTTAACATGCGTAATGTAGAAATGATACCTCTATGACCTTGATATGGGGGACAATGAATTTCATTCAAGATAAAAGATCGGAATGGAATAGTAACACACAGTCTCTTTTCAAAGAACATGAATCCATCATTATATGACAATGAATCAACAGGAATGAAATTATTTTGAACTAATTTTTGCCAATCAGAATGAAAAGTAATATCCTGGTGATATGTGTCTTTCATAGCAATCAAAGAATCAAAAGATATGATAGAAATGTTATAAATTGCAGGTCTTCTACTTAATGCATCGGCAACTACATTTTCTTTTCCAGGTTGGTATTGAATGATAGGATGGAAACTTTGAATGAATGAAGCCCATTTGATATGGCGGTCAGAAATTTGGGGTTGGCTAAGTAGATGTCTAATGCTTTGCTGGTCGGTCTTTATCATGAATTCTGAACCCATTAAATAATGCTTCCATTGTTTCAATGCTTGTACAACTGCTAAGAGTTCCTTGTCATAAGTGGAATATTTGAGCTCAGAGGGTTTCAGCTTAGAACTAGAATATGCTATTGGATGGTTATCTTGCATTAACACGGCTCCTATTCCTGATCCGCTAGCATCAGTCACAACTAAAAAGAATGGTCTGTTAAAGTCAGGCAATTGTAGGACAGGGGCATTGGTCAATGCACGTTTAAGTAAATCAAAGGATTTCTGCTGGTTTTCAGTCCATTGATAAACAATACCTTTCTTAAGAAGTTTGGTCAGTGGTAAAGCAAGTAATGAGAAATTACGTACAAACTTCCTATAGAAACTAGCAAGACCAAGGAATGAGCGTAATTCATGTACATTTTTAGGAATATGCCAATGCAATATTGCGTCAATTTTCTTAGGATCAACTTTTATTCCTTCTTTTGATACAATATGACCTAGATATTCTATTTCTGTCTTAAAGAATTCACTCTTTTCAGGATTTGCAAACAATTGATTTTCTTTCAGTAATTGAAAAACTAATGATAAATGCTCATAATGCCCTTTTTCACTTTGACTGAACACTAAAATATCATCAAAGAAAACAATCACACAATATTGATATTTTAGAAAAATACGGTTCATCATTCTACTGAAAGTAGCAGGTGCATTAGTTAATCCGAATGGCATAACTAAAAATTCGTAATGGCCAAACTGTGTCCTGAATGCAGTCTTAAATATGTCGGATCTATCTAACCTCACCTGATGATATCCAGATTTAAGGTCAATTTTACTAAATATAGAAGATCCTTGCAGTTTGTCCATAAGGTCGTCAACTCTAGGTATAGGATACCTATTCTTTACAGTGATCTTGTTTAATGCTCGGTAGTCAATACACATCCGATAAGTATTATTCTTTTTCTTGACTAAGAGCACAGGTGCACCGAATGGAGAATTGCTAGGTCGAATCAAACCTCTATTTAGTAATTCTTCTACTTGAGTCTGGATTTCTTTTTGCTCTATTTGATTGTGCCTATATGGGGCTTTGCAAGGTGGTTGTGTGCCAGGTATTAGGTCAATTTTATGGTCTTCTGGACGTGATGGAGGTAAACCTGGTGGTAGGTCTTCTGCAAAACAATCCTTAAAATATGCAAGAAATTCCTTATGCCTAGGGTGTATATGAGTTTCTTTTGCGTGCAATTCATTCACCCAAATGAGATATGATTTAGTATTCTTGCGTAGTGCACGTTTTGCTTGAGTATGCGAAAGCAGTGGAAACATATGAGATGCATGCATACCAAATAATGTAATAGATTTTCCCTGAAAATTTATATTCATTGTGTGTGTGGAATAATCTATATTGGGATTATGTTGGTGTCTCCATGGCATTCCTAGAATAATGTCGCTAGATTGTAATGGGACAACTAAGAAATTTCTTCTTTCAATATATGGACCAATTTGAATTTCTAAATTTTGAACTTCTTGTGTGCCATTGTACCTAGTGCCTAAAAATGTAGCTTTTATGCGATAGTGCGTAGGTACTGTATGCAGTTTCAATTCCTTTACCAATTTTGCTGAAATAAAATCATGCGTACTACCGTCATCATGCAATATAATTCTTTCTTTTCCATGCACCATACATTTCATAGTCAACAATGAATGTAAAGTAGGCATACCTGGTAAAGTGTCGGAAGTAGTAGTAGGATCATCTTCTTCTTCAGTGAAGTCCGGCATATCCTCATGCTCGTCCTCGTCCATAGCTCCAAGGTAGTTGATATGTGCTGATGGCTTCTTTGAATGACAATTTGCTGCGAGATGGCCTGGCTGGTGACACTTGTAACATACGATAGGCTTGGCTTTGGTCACATTATTTGCAATGGCTGGGAGTCTGGGTATATTTGGATTTGCTTGTTGGATAGGCTTAGGATTTGGATTGACAGTGGATGGTAATGCAGGTGGTTTAGGCCAATTCTTGCGGAAAGATGGTGATGAAAAACGACCTGGATTAAACCTTCTGAAATTTGAATTGAATTGTTTAGATCCATAATTACCGTTTGCTTGGAATGACTGTGGTCGTCGATCTCTTCCGCGTAACTTATCTTCAGTGTCGTGAGCTAAGGAGATGGCATCTTCAAGAGTAGCAGGCTTGAACATATTCACCTCAGCGTAGTAATGTCCAAGAAGTCCAGACATGTACTTCCGCTTATGGGTCGTCTCTGGTACGTCTTCAAGCATGCGTAGCTGTAGGAGTGCATTCCAAAAACGCTCTGTATACTGTGGAATAGGCTCACGGTCGCGTTGTTGAAGTAAATCCCATTGCTTGATTGCCTTCTCATGAAATTGCGGTGGTAGAAAATTTTGCATGAACTTCTTCTTGAAATCTTCCCATGTAGCAGGACATTCTATGCTCTTGCGGACGACAGTCCACCAAAGTGATGCTCTATCTATCAGATGATTAGTAACACACTTGATTTTATCTTTCTCAGGATAAGTTTCCTCATGGAAATAGTCATCAAACTGGCTAATGAATGATAAAACAGTCTTTCCCTCTCTTATGCCATTGAAAGTGCGAAACTTGAAACTTCGTTTACTTATCTTGGATTCCTTGCGAATGGTTTGTGCTTCAAGAGTGGCGTCGATGGTACGGCGAATCAGATCTTCAGCTTGAGGTTCTTCTTTATCAGTGGACGCTCCTTGTAGCTTTGTCAATTGCGCTTGCAAGGCTTGCCTAGCTCTTCGCTCTTCGTCTAATTGCAACATGATAAGATCCAGCTTTTGCTCCATGGTAGGCTCGGACTCCACTGATCCTGTTCGCATCAGACATTCCATATGTAGGATCATCATCCTCTAAACTCAAACAGACACTTCACCTCGAATTCAACAAATTCAAAACGTAGCTCAAATTTGGGGTTACAAGGCTATGTATTTTTGGGTATTTTCTTCTTCAATTTTCAGAAATTCTGAAATATTTCTGTCTCCGTTTGCTGAAAGTACTTCAACGAATTTGCAGATAGGTAAAACAGCTTGCTGCGAACAACTTTCCAGTTCAGAGTTTTTGCAAACGAACAAGTCTTCTAGGAGTTTCGAGCGTTAGTCAGTTCTGATTTAGTCTGACTTGCAGAGTTGCAGACTTAACAGACTTGCAGGGTTGTTGACTTGCTGGACTTAGCCGACTTGCAGGACTTGCAGTACTTGATTAGTGTCGACTTGCGAAACTTGTCTTCTGGAGTGCGTGACCCGGAGTTTGCAGACTTGTCAGATCTGTGTGTCTTGTCAGACTTGATGAAAGTTGTGTGACTTAGCTTAAGTAACTAAGCTTAAGTTTAATAAGCTTAGTAACTTAGGCTTAATGAAGAAGAAGAGCCGTCAGAAAACGGCGCAAATCGTGGAGGACTTGAATATAGATTTGATGCCGTCGCGGAATTTTCGGACCCCCTCATACACCTCGTGATGAATTTTTGAAATGGTTAAGCTTTCTTCTAAAGCTTAAGTCAAGCTTAAACTTGAAAGAGAAAAGAGATATGAATTTTTTTCTCACTGTTTCTTCACGACTTGTATGTGAGGATGTAGGAGTGGTCCTCCGCCGACAGAGAGTGGTCCTTCGCGATTTGAGAGTGGAAACAGGGGTTCTTGATCGCCAGAAGTCTGCCTGTATCGACGGTTCGCGACGAGATTGACTGTAGAGGCCGTTTGTTCCTGAAGCTCCGCCTTCGCCCGAGATTGGTAGCGATTGGAAGCCCTTGATCTCTGCTCCGCTCTGATACCACTGGTGCGCAGATCGGACGCCGGTAGCTCACGTAGTGAATTCCCAAAGGTCCCCAAGAACAAAGCACTCTACTTTTTAGCACAAAAACCAATGTGAAAGCAAGCACGACATGAGACAAAAGACAAATTGGGTTGAATCTCCCCCATGCCTTGTGTGAGCGCTTCACAAAGCATGTATTTAATATATATTTTCAATATTTTTGCTCAAAAATAGCCCAATTACAAAAATATACAAGCTTTTAGCTTTTGAGTTTGCTTTCTACCAAAAATAGGAAAATAAAGCTAATGGACGGTGCCCAAAGAGTCTGGCACGCCCAATCTCAATGTCCAAATAAAAATAACATATCCAGGCGCATAAGCGCATACAAAATAATAATAAATAGTCGATGTCTCTATAGACATAATCAAAATATAGGCGTGGCGCCTATCAAAATATAGTCGAAAGATCGGAAACTCGCTAGACTCCAATGCTTTCCTCCGCCACTGCTGCTATCTCTACACATCAACTGAAGCATTCACAATCGTTAGTAAAATAACACAATTAAACCGACAAAAGTGAATACCTAGCAGTCTTCAGCTACATAAATAAATCAACTGGTTAGAAATAAATCCTAACCTTAATTTATTACGAGTGCGCACTCTAAACTCATAAACGTTTATTAATTTAATATGCATTTTGCGGAATCACCCGCTATGGAATCACCCATGTACACACTAAATTAATGAAACGCCCGAAAAGGACAGGCGTCCCCATCAACTTCTCGCACAAAGAATCCTCTTTGCGTATGAGCCCCGGTCATCTAAGTTTACGGAATCCACCGTAAAACCTCACGGAATCCACCGTGGAATATGCCTCCTGGCATCAATTACCTACACCTGTTGCATCATTATCAAACAAAATTCAAAGTGCTGATGATATTGCTAACATGCATGCCACTATTTTTGATGAAGTTAAAGATATGATTGCCAAAGCCCAACAATCATATACAAAACAAGTAAATAAGAAAAGACAGGCTATGAATTTTAAAGTTGATGATTATGTTTGGTTACGCATAGAAAAACGAAGATTACAAAGTGTAGATAAACACCCAGTTGTGAAATTAGCACCTAGATTTTATGGACCATTTCAGTTTATTACGACCTTTTAGAGGCCAATTACATGTACACCCTGTCTATGAAAACTCTCCTTTGCTAGATGATGAAACTGAAATCCTTGAGCCTGAAACTATTATAGATACTAACTTTATGACCACTAGAACTGGCCGTAGATATTTTAGATATTTGGACAAGTTTAAAAATCATCATGTTGAAGAGGCCCAATGGATGCACGCTAGAGACTTAAATGCTTTCCCCACTCTGTTAAATCCACATTGGGCTAATAGCAATTGAGGACAATTGCTATCCCACCCCGAGGGTATGATGCCAGGAGGCATATTCCACGGTGGATTTCATAAAATTTTATTATTGGGGCTCATACACAAAGTGGATTCTTTGTGTGAGAAGTTGATGGGGACACCTATCCTTTTCGGGCGTTTTGTTAATTTTGTGTATACATGGGTGATTCCATAGCGGGTGATTCCGCAAAATACATATTTAAATTAATAAACCTTTATGATTTTAGAGTGCGCACTCGTGATAAATTAAGGTTAAGATTGATTTCTAACCAATTTATTTATGTAGCTAAAGGCTGCTAGGTATTCACTTTTATCAGTTTAATTGTATTATTTTTCTAACAATTGTGAATGCTTCAGTTGATGTGTAGAGCGAGCAGCGGTGGCATTGGGTAGCATTGGAGGATAGCGTGTATTCAAATTATCATCGATTTTTTATGGGCGTGTATCTTAGGCATTGCACCTATATTTTGTCGCGCTTATTTATCAAAGCGCTTGATATTTATTTATTATTTTTGTATGCCATGGACGCACGATTTAAATATTTGTATTGGACATTGTATTTGGGTACCGCCTGACTTCTTGGGTGTCCATTAGCTTTAATTCTTTATTGACACAAAAGCAAACTCAAAAGCTAAAGCATGCTATTTTGTAATTTGGGCTATTATTTGAGCTTGAAGATGAATAATATATGAAATACATGCTTTGTGGAGCGCTCACACAAGGCATGGGGGGAGATTGCACCCAATTAGTCTCTTATTCATGTCATGCAAGCTTTCTTCATTTATTTGTGTGCAAAAATTAGAGTTCTTTTATTCTTGGGGACCTTCTGATGCTCACTACACGCGCATATGGCGACCGATCTGTGCACCAAGTCAATACTTCTTCCAATGACCTGTTTTGCCACAAATGTGACAAGTAGACTCTTTATCTTTGCCCTTCTTAGCTTTTTCTTCCTTTTTCTTCTTTTGGGCTATCCCCTTCTTCTGAGAGGACTGACCAACCAAGGCCTCAGATTTCAAAGCATTGGCTCCTTTCAATTGCTCCTCGTAGTCCAAGACCATAGGAACCAACTCTTCCCACTGAAGAGTCTCAGACCACACTGAAGCAATCAAGATGGAATAAAAACCACTAAAGCAAGGCGTAACTTGATAAGTGATCACATTCCCTACCTTTTGAACATGCATTTGAAGCTACATCAGCTTGTTGATATGCTCCCGCATATAGAAGAAGACTTGTTGACACTCATGGTTTGCACCTGCACTTCCAAAGAAACTCGCTTCATGATGGTCATCTTATTATACATCTGATCAACAAGCTCTAGCCATATCTCCCGAGCTACTGTCAAATCCTCAATATATGAGAGAAAACAAGTGTAGTATATGAGAGAAATAAAAACGAGTGAATGCAAGCATTGAGTTTATCCTAATGTGCTTGAGTCTTTGCCAACTCCACCTTATGTTAGATATGATCAATGCCCCACCCTCATTAGGTGCTACCAATGATCCATGGTGCTCAAAGTTGTAAGGCCCCCATTATGAGGAGAAGCCAAATGTGAGCCCGGACATTGGTTGAGTCCTGACTTGTATATCAGATGAGGTCTATGTGACCGGATGGCAAAAAGGTGATTGTTGTGGGTCTAATCTTTGGGTTAGATGGAGTGGTTAAGCTGGTAGCAACTCGAGGCGCATTGCATCGAGTTGTGGCCCGATGGTAAAGGGAATATTCCCTGGCCGACTAGTGAAGGCTCATATGGTAGGTCAGGCCGACCTAACGACCTTCGTGGGCTATAAAAGCTAAACCCCTTCACAGCCATCTCTTACTCATCTTTCACCCAATCAGAGTTGTTCCAGCTAGCCTTAAGCTCTTCACCTATCTTCTATCTAGATCGCCATCTAAGCTTCACACAGTGGAAGCGCACGGGTGGACAGAGCCATCTTTGTATCAGTTGTTTGAAGTTAAAGAATTTACTGATTCTCCTCTTATCTGTTGTGTACTCTCTATCTCTTTCTCAGATTCTGTTTGCTGCACCGTGTAATATTTTACACTTATCACTAGAAGAGAGTCTAGACTCATCTCATAAAGGACGATGAGTAGCCTCTATAGCAAGTTTCATCAAATCATAGGACTCTAGAATGACAAGTATCATGACCTATCAAATGCAGTAATTCTCGCCATTGAGCTTTTGATCTAATGCAAGAATCGGTAAGACGGGGTCCATGATCGCCTAAAACTCTATCTCGGCTCAGAAGGCATCTTCACCTACAATGCCTGCACAAAACACAAAGAGCAACCCCCTTTGACTATGAAAATACAACCTACTAGGGTTGTGGTTCACTTGTCCGGCTCCTTCACCTTCCAGAGGTGATGAAAATATAAAATCTGCACTTAAAGGCCCAAAACATAACCTTCTTCCTTCTTCTCTAACAAAAAAAAAACAACAGCAGCTTCAGCAAATCTTCTCTTTTCATGCACGCCCACGCTTGCACAGCCTTGTTATAATGCGCAGCCCACCTGCTCGCACTTGAACGCTGAAAACATAGTCTTGTGTCACACTGAAATCTCCTCTTCAGATGCTCTGATACCATGTCAGAGTGAAGTAGTGGGAAAGTGAATGACCAAGAGAAAGAGTGAACAGAAAGAGGAGAGAGAGAGAAAGAGACAATGAAACACATAAAATTTGCAGTGAAGAATGTTGTATAAGGATGTAGAATTATACACCGGTGCAAAGAGAATATTTGTGTATGTCTCCACCTCAAAGTTCTTGGTCTCTCTCAGCCCCGAGGGTAGTCTCACACAGTCTATAGCCTGAAATCTGTGGAACACAATTGACAGAGGCTGTTGGAAACAGAGCCTATAAATAGGCTTTAAAAAATACCCAAAATAATGCAAGTCAGCTGCAATTAATGCAGTCAACTACTGGTCGACTGGTGCAGTCCGGTTGCATGCCACATGGCACCTACGACTGCCAACCACGTGGCACCATTCCTGTCCGGGAGATGTCAAGAAAGCACCAAGTTCTAAGCAAAGTACTTGATTAAGATGAATCTTATTTGATTTTTGTGTGGGGCAGTGTGTTAGATATGCTCAATGCTCCACTCTCGTAAGGCGCCACCAATGATCCATGGTGCTTTAAGTTATAAGACGCCCATTATGAGAAGAAGCCATGTGTGAGCATGAACATTAGGTGGGTCCTAACTTGTATGTTAGATGAGGTCTATGTGACCAGATGGCAAAAAGGAGACCTTTGGGTTAGATAGAGTAGTTATGCTCGTAGCAACTCGAGGCATAATGAATCGAGTTGCAGGGTGTGGGAGTTATTAGGGGCTCCTATTTTGGGGTCCGAGGGCCAGGAAAGTGGCCCCTAACTAGGGGGCCAACAATCCCCTGGCATGGGTCCGAGGACATCTCCCCCAACTCGACGGTAAAATGAATATTTCCTAGCCAACTAGGGAAGGTTCATAATATGGTCAAACATATCAACTAAACTATCTTCCCATGCTATAAAAGAAATATCCCTCTAAAGCCATCGTCAATCTATCTTTCACCTAGTCAGGGTTCTTCTAGCTACCCTTAAGCTCTTCACCTATCATATGTCTAGATCACCATCTAAGCTTCACAGTGGAAACGCATGAGTGGGAAGTTCTTTTGAAATTAAAGCATTCTATTTTTTTCATATTTATTGTGTGTTCTCTACCACTTGCTTTATAGTGGAAGTGCCATCTTTGTATCATTTCATTTGAAATTAAAGCAATCTCTATTCTTCTCATATTTGTTATGTGTTTTCTATTTCTTTCTCAAATTTTGTCCATTGTGCCATGCAATTTCTACATGGTATTAGAGCCCAAGGGGCTTTGAGGAGTGAAGAGTAAGAGAGAGGCAAGGGCTTCAATAGTGAAGAGGAGAAATGTCGTCTACCATATCAATTAGTAGTATTGGCACATCCGGTGGTGGTGCTACTGTACAGGCAATTCAAACACTGAAGATTCATCCACCAATCTTCAACGAAGGAAAGTTAGATTGTACAAACTATACTTTGTGGAAGTTTAAAATCACAACTATCCTTAATTCTTATGAGCTTCTAGACATGGTACTAGGGACTAACTTGAAACCACAACCCACCCCCCATCCATCAAATTCGAGTGTTATGATTCCTCCAAATGTGGATCCTCTACAAGCTTGAAAATGAAGGAACCTAGATGCACTATTCATCTTAGTTACAAGCTATTGGCAATGTTTTGACGTTGATTCAATATACAACCAAGGCATCAAAGGCTTGAAACGTATTGAGGGGTCTGTATGAAATGTGTTAATTTATCATGAGTGCTCACTCTAAACTCATAAACATTTATTAATTTAAATATGTATTTTGAGGAATCACCCGCTATGGAATCACCCGCTATGGAATCACCCATGTACACACAAAATTAACAAAACACCCGAAAAGGATAAGCGTCCCCATCGACTTCTTGCACAAAGAATCCACTTTGTGTATGAGCCCCGATAATAAAATTTTACGGAATCCACCGCAAAACCTCACGGAATCCACCATGGAATATGCCTCCTGGCATCATGACTTGACAAGGAGAAGAATGAGAAATCTTCAAAGGATTCCGGAGTGGTGGTTGCTCCCTCATCAATTGCTTTCCTCCACTTGGAGGTGGTTTTGAGGATTCGACCCTAATAGATTCTGATGGTACCTTGACGGCCCCATACACTCGGGAGTGGATTGCTGATAGTGGTGCCTCCTGGCACATGACTCCTTCTTCAACAGGTATTGCTCATTTGCAGCCTTTGCATGGCTATATTCTTATTGGTGATAGTTCATCTATTCCCATACAGGGACGGGGCAACATGCATCTTATTCCAAATGGACGTTGTGGTGCCCATACATCGAAGATACTTTATGTTCCAGCTTTGGGATATCATCTTCTTTTGGTGCACAAGATTTGTGCCCTCAGTCTTTTGGTTGAATTTGATGTGGATTCTTTTCAGATTCTTGATCAAGGATCAAGACATGTTCTTTCTTCAGGTTATGAGGAGAATGGAGTCTACAAGTTGTGGTCTTCTTTTTACCTCACAAACTCAATCCAAGCTTTGGCATGTTTGGTTTGGCCACCTCAATTATGATTACATTCAGAATGCGCCAAAGGGACAACGTGTTAGAGGTTTTTCGGATATTGTGGTGAGCTAGTAGCCTTGTGTATCTTGCATTCATGTGAAGTAGAGTTGTGATGTTGTTCCCAGCAAGGCTTTGAGGTGGTATTTAGTACCCTTAGATCTTTTTATCAATCTTTGTGGACCGATGAGGACGAAATCCCATAGAGGGAGCTTGTATTTCATGCTAATTGTGGATGATTATAGCAGGATGACATGGGCTTATTTCTTGAAGCTGAGGTCAAGGGCTTTCTCCAACTTTAAGAATCGGTTGCTCTTTGAGGAGAACCGATCGGGCCGAAAGCCGAAGACCTTACGATCAAATAAGGGTGGAGAATTTGTTTCTAATGAGTTTGCTAGTTTTGGTGCAAATCATAGTATTCATCAGGAGTTTGCCAATACAAACACCCCTTATTAGGAGAATGGCACCTTGGAGTGGAAGAATCACAATATAATCAAGATGGCCCAAGTTTTTGCTCGTTTTTTGTGTAGATCATGGTATTCACTAGGAGTTTGCCAATACAAACACCCCTTATTAGGAGAATAGCATCTTGGAGCAAAAGAATCAAAGTGTGATCGAGATGGCCCATTGTGCAGATCATGGTATTCACTAGGGGTTTGCAAATACAAACACCCGTTATTAGGATAATGGCATCTTGGAGCGAAAGAATCATAGTGTGATTGAGATGGCCCATACCATGATGGAGCATCATTAGACACCTCAGTGTCTATGGGCTGAGGCTATGGTTACCGCAGTTCACATCCTTAATCGTTCCCCTACTTACACTGTTGTTGGTATGACTCCTTATGAGACGTACTTTGGGTCCAAGCTAGATGTTTCTTATTTTAGGGTTTTTGGATGTGATGCCTATGTTCACATCCCGAAGACACGACGTGACAAATTTGAAGCGGCTTTCAAAAGATTGGTGTTTGCAAGCTATAGCTCACAATCTCAAGGCTACCGATTGTATAATCCTGTTAAGCAGGATGTCTACACAAACCGTGATGCTCAGTTTGTGGAGGTTCTAGCCCCAAAGGGGAGTGAGAAACACCCTGTTCTTGGAGATTCCCATAATAGCTAGGGCCCAATGACTGTTCCTATAGAGCATGTGCCTCTCAAGGACTCTTCTTTGGATGAGGAGCTTAGTTTCCAGTCACCGGATTCACCAATTGCTCCCTCACCGTCAGCGGACCTTCCAAAAACTTAGTAGATGGAGAGCAACAAAGCGAGATCCAGCCTCCTCCTCATTGGGCTCGTGACACTCTTCATGATGTAGGGATCGAGGGGGTCCTTCACGCATGGCAGCTGCAGTATGACCCGTGGCATTCTCAGAGGAACCAAGCCCACAACATTGAGATTGTTTACACTAATTATTGTTTGATGACTCGTGTCATGCAAGATCGAGAGCCCACTTCCATGAAGGAAGCTTTACAGCATGATCATTGGCGGAAAGTGATGGAGTAGGAGTTGGAGTCGATTGAGAGGAATGGCTCTTGGTATCTCGTGCTGAAGCCTTCTCATAAGAAGATCATTGGAGTCAAATGGGTCTTCAAGTCCGAGTACCGCAGTGATGGCACATTGGACAAGAACAAGGCCTATCTTGTTGCTAAAGGTTTTGCATAGTGCCCATGCATTGATTTCCATTATACTTTTTCCCCTATAGCTCAGATGACCACTCTTGACATAGTTCTTTCCTTGGCTAACCGCTGGAGATGGACGATTTATCAGCTAGATGTGAAGTTTGCCTTCTTGAAATGGAGAGTTGAAGGAGGAGATCTATGTTGAGCAGCCTCTAGGATTCGGTTCTTTTGGTGGTAAGGTGTACAAGTTGAAGAAGGCTCTCTTCTGCCTTAAGCAGGCTCCTTGTGCTTGGAATGCGAAGACTGACTTGTTCCTATAGGAGACATTAGGGTATTGGTGTTCCAAAGTCGATCCCCAGCTGTATGTACACACCTCAGGTGGAGGTCATGTGTTGTTTTTCCTTTATGTGGATAACTTGATTGTGACAAGTGACCATACTCAGGCGGTCGAGCAGACCAAGGCAACACTTCATGAGAATTTCGAGATGAGGGACATGGAACTTCTTCACTTCTTTCTAGGTCATGAGATCTATTAGACTCCAGGGGGGATCTTTATTTCCTAGCTATGGTATGTATAGGAACTCTTGGCTACATGTGAGATGAAGGGATGCAAGTCTCTTATGACTCTTATGGACCCGAATTGGAAGGCTATAGTGTAAAATATTACACGGCGCAGCGAACAGAATCTGAGAAAGAGATAGAGAGTACACAACAGATAAGAGGAGAATCAGTAAATTCTTTAACTCCAAACAACTGATACAAAGATGGCTTTGTCCACCCGTGCGCTTCCACTATGTGAAGCTTAGATGGCGATCTAGACAGAACATAGGTGAAGAGCTTAAGGCTAGCTGGAACAACAACTCTGACTGGGTGAAAAATGCGTGTTAGATAGCTGCGAAGGGGTTTAGCTTTTATAGCTCGCGAAGGTCGTTAGGTCTGACCTACCATATGAGCTTCCATTAGTCGGCCAGGGAATATTCCAAGGAATATTCCCTTTACCATCGGGCCGGGGGCGCTGCCCTCGGACCCCTGTCAGGGGGGCCGCTGGCCCCCCTGGGACCCCCCAACCAGGGGCCGCTTCCGCGGCCCCTGGACCCCACAATAGGGGCCCCTTTTAACTTCCTTACACCGTAACTCGATGCAATGCGCCTCGAGTTGCTACCAACTTAACCACTCCTTCTAACCCAAAGATTAGACCCACAACAGTCACCTTTTTTCCATCCGGTCACATAGACCTCATCTGATATACAAATCAGGACTCAACCAATGTCCGGGCTCACTTTTGGCTTCTCCTCATAATGGGGGCCTTACAGCTTTGAGCACCATGGATCATTGGTAGCACCTAATGAGGGTGGGGCATTGATCATATCTAGCACCCCCCCTCAATGTCCACCCATAGGTGAACTATCTCCTCGTCCCAATGCTGAGTCTCTGAAGATGAACTTGAAGCAGATCCTTCGTAAGTGCTTTGGTGAAGATATCTACTCCATTCTCCTCTGTTGGACAGTAGACCAATTCCACTATCCCATCCTCCATCAAATCACGCACATAGTGATACTGGATCTCTATATGTTTGGTGCGTGCATGAAACACTGGATTTTTGGCAATGGCGATGCAACTCTGATTGTCACATCTCAGCACAGTTGGTTCTTCATCCTGCACTCCCATATGCCATAGAATCCTTCTCAGCCATATGGCCTCACATGCAGCAAAACAAGCTGCCTTGTACTCTGCTTCGGTAGAAGACAATGCCACTGTTGGTTGCTTCTTACTAATCCGAGAGAAAATTCCTGAACCCAAAGAGAAACAATAACCAGAAACTGACTTCCTGGAATCAATGTCTCCTGCCCAATCTGAGTCACAGTTCCCCACAAGAGAGGTTCCAAAACTGTATGTGATACCATAGTCAAGAGTTTTCTTCAAGTATCTGAGCACCCGCATCCCAGCCTTCCAATGACTCTCATGAGGTTTGTTTGAGAACCTGCTCAAAACACCAACAGCAAAACTGATATCTAGTCTGGTGTTACACAAGTAGATCAGACTGCCCACCAACCTCCTATACCTCCCAATGTCTGCTAGTGTTGATGTATCCTCGACGGATAACATTGCATTCACCTCCATAGGTGTAGCTATCTCCTTGCACTCGGTCATGCCAAATGCCTTCAAGATCTCCCATGCATACTTCTTCTGAGAGATGAAGATCTTTCCTGGCTCTTGCCAGACTTCAATCCCCAAACAATAGTGCAGCAAGCCCAAGTCTGTCATTTCAAACTCAGAACTCAAAGCCTTTCGAGTTTGGTTGATCATATCTTCATAGTCACCTGTAATAAGAAGGTCGTCCACATATAGGACAATCACTAGACTTTTTACCATCCCTGTAAACATACAAGTTAGCATCTGAGGCACATCTTTTGAAGTTTAGGTTTAAAAAGAACCTATCTATCCGCTGGTACCAAGCTCTGGGGGCTTGTTTCAACCCATACAATGCCTTCTTCAGTTTACACACTTTGTTCTCAGAATGGGGGGCCTCAAACCCTGGTGGCTGAGCCACGTACACCTCCTCCTTGAGGTCACCATTTAAGAACGCTGACTTAACATCCATTTGGTACACTGGCCACTTCTTGTCGGCAGCCACTGCAAGTACCGTGTGAATAGTGGGCATTCTGGCAGTTGGGGCAAATGACTCTTGAAAATCAAACCCTTCAACTTGTGAAAATCCTTGGGCAACCAGTCTAGCTTTGTACTTTTCTAAGGTACCATCAGCCTTGTACTTTACCTTCTAGATCCACTTGGTGCCAATAACCTTCTGCTTTGCTAGTCGATCCACTAGCTCCCAAGTGTCATTATTCATTATGTTGTCATACTCCGCCTGCATAGCAGCCTTCCATGATGGATCTGCAAGTGCTTCTTCTAAGTCAGTTGGCTCCTTTACTTCTCTCATAATCTCAACCATCAAGGCCATATTGACTATGTGAGCAGAAGCCCTCCTTTGCTCCTCTATTCTCTGAGACCTCCTTGGTCCGTCTGCCTTCTCCTCAACAGATGCAGGCATAGGATTATTGTGGTCATAGAGTTGCTTCACCCAGCACGGTAATGGCTTTTCCGGTGGGGTGATGTCAGGTTGGTGAACTTTTTCCTTATCATCTGAAGATGATGCTTCCTCCTCCTTAAGGATAGGGATAGCTCTCGGGACAGGTTCATAGTGGACTACTTCTTCGCTTGATGATAAAGTGGAAGAACTTGCCTTCTCCTCCTCCACTATATGCGGCTCCTCCTTGAACACCACATCACGGCTCGTGATGATCTTCTTTGCCTCTTGGTCATATAATTTGTAAGCCTTCTGCTCATCACTATAACCCAAGAAGATACATTTTCTGCTTTTTGGTTGTAACTTATTTCTCTTCTCATTTGGAACATGTGCATAACATTCACATCCAAAAATTCTGAAATGTGAGACAGATGGTTTCTTACCAGTGTAAGCCTCATGAGGTGTTTTTCCCTTGAGAGCCTTTGTATAGCTCCGATTTAGAATGTAGACTGCAGTATTAACAGCTTCAGCCCAAAAATGGTTAGGCAATCCCTTGCCCTTTAGCATGCATCTTGCCATCTCCACAATGGTGCGATTCCTGCGTTCCACAACACTGTTCTGCTGAGGTGTGTGAGGCGTCGTTAATTGACGCTTGATCCCTTTGCTCTTGCAAAAGCCTTCAAACTCCTTTGAGTTGAACTCACCACCACCATCTGTTCTAAATTTCTTCACACTTTTCCATGTTTCATTCTCAACAAGTATTAGCCATTCTTTAAACTTACCAAAAGCTTGAGCCTTATCACGAAGGAAGTACACCCACATCTTCCTACTATAGTTGTTGACAATCAACATAAAATAAGAAGATCCCCCCAAGTCCTGTGTAGGCATCTTACCACACAAGTCAGCATGCACCAACTCTAGAGGAGCCTGTGCTCTATTCTTACTTTCTTGTGGAAATGCCTTTCTTTGTTGCTTGCCCATCATACAAGCTTCACATGGTTCCTTCAATTCAGTTATTGTAGGTAGGTGAGAAACCATACCTTGCTTTTGCATCTCCTTCAATACTGCAAATCCGATGTGTCCAAACCTTTCATACCAAAGCTTACTTGTGCCCACTCCAACGGTGGCTGTAAGAGCACTTAGCTCATACAGGTTGTTCCTTCTTTCTCCTTTGCCAACAATTGTGCCAGCACTATCAATAATTTCTGCCACCTATCTTCTTGAACCTCACTTCATGACCAAGATCAGTTATGGCAGCAACTGATAAGAGATTTCTCCTGATTTCGGGAACATACAACACATTTGAAAGCTTTTTGACTTCACCATTTGCAGCAACAAAAGAAATAGTACATGTGCCCGTAGCAGGGCATTTAGCATCATTTCCAACCGTCACAATGATGGATTCTTGTAGAGGCTGCATAGAATTGTATAGACCTTTCTTGTTGGTCATGTGATGGAAGGCCCCACTATCCAACACCCAAGAGTCAGTGGTAGATTCTTCTTGCGCCGAGGAGCACACTTCCTCAATGGTCGCCATGAATAATTCCAACTCTGCTTCAGTCGTATTGGCTGTCTCTTTCCCTTTACTTTTAAGGGTACCATTCTTTTCATCTGCCTTCTTGACACGACAATCTGCAATTGCATGTCCTTTCTTCTTACAGTAGAAGCACTCTCCTTGAAACTTCTTCTTGCTACCCTTCTTCTTTTATTCACCATCATTTTTGGTGGAGGAAACACCTTTGCCTTTTGCATTGGCAGAGAATGCAGCATCTCCATTGTTGCTTCCTTTTCGGGCTTTCAGCCTCAACTCCTCCTCCATTAATAATGCACAAAACTCCTCAAAAGTCAAAGCTTGAGGTCTCACCTGAGTATTAAGGGCAGTTACTAGTCCATCAAACTTTTGTGGACAAATCCGAAGACACCTCCGAGCTAGCTCTTCTCTAGTCTTTTGTATCCTAGCACCAGTCATCTGGTCGCGTAGATTCTTAATCCGAGTGATGAATGCTTCAACCGTCTCTCCTTCAGCAAACTTCTCCGCTGCTAGTTGATTCTCCAAGTTTTGAATCCTTGTTTAGTTTCGTGTTTCATACTGACTCCTTAGTACATTCCAAGCATCTGACGCTTTGGTTGTATGCTGAATCAAAGTCAAAACACTGTCAGAACAGCTTGTAACTAAGGCACACAATGCATCTACATTCCTTCGTTTCCAAGCTCGTAGAAGATTTGCATTCGAAGGAATCATCACACTAGGATTTGATGGGTCGGGGGTAGGCTGTGGTTCTATGTCAATCCCCAGCACAGTCTCCAAAAGCTCATAAGAATCAAGGATAGTTGTAATTTTGAACTTCCACAAGGTGTAGTTTGTACCATCTAACTTGCCTTCGCTGAAGGTTGGTGGATGAATCCTCAGTGTTTGAATAGCCGGTACAACAGCAGCACCTCCTGCACCGCTTCCTGATGCGCCAGAACAGCTTCCCGGAGTCGACATAGTTTCTCTTTGCTGTTAAAGCCTTTGCCTCTTGCACGCTCTCCGATCTCTAGAGCCCCCTGGGCTCTGATACCATGTAAAATATTACACGGCGCAGCGAACACAATCTGAGAAAGAGATAGAGAGTACACAATAGATAAGAGGAGAATCAGTAAATTCTTTAACTCCAAACAACTGATACAAAGATGGCTCTGTCCACCCGTGCGCTTCCACTGTGTGAAGCTTAGATGGCGATCTAGACAGAAGATAGGTGAAGAGCTTAAGGCTAGCTGGAACAACAACTCTGACTGGGTGAAAGATGCGTGTCAGATGGCTGCAAAGGGGTTTAGCTTTTATAGCTTGCGAAGGTCGTTAGGTCGGCCTGACCTACCATATGAGCCTCCACTAGTCGGCCAGGGAATATTCCCTTTACCATCGGGCCGGGGGCGTTGCCCCTGGACCCCTGCCAGGGGGGCCGCTGGCCCCCCTGGGACCCCCCATCCAGGGGCCACTTCCGCGGCCCCCGGACCCCACAATAGGGGCCCCTTTTAACTCCCTTACACCGCAACTCGATGCAATGCGCCTCGAGTTGCTACCAGCTTAACCACTCCGTCTAATCCAAAGATTAGACCCACAACAGTCACCTTTTTGCCATCCAGTCAGATAGACCTCATATGATATACAAGTCAGGACTCAACCAATGTCCGGGCTTACTTTCGGCTTCTCCTCATAATGGGGGCCTTACAACTTTGAGCACCATGGATCATTGGTAGCACCTAATGAGGGTGGGGCATTGATCATATCTAACATATAGCTCATTTCAATTCTCCCTTGGTGGATACTACCCGTTATGGGCAGTTAGTTGGTTCCTTGATTTGGCTTCTTAATACCCATGTTGACTTGTGTTATGGTATAGGTGCTTTGGCTAGGTTCATGAGTGAACCCAAGATGGTGCATTGGTAGGTTTCTTAGAGGATTTTGCAGTTCTATAGGGAACTCCTAATTTTGGGATCTACTATCCTGCTAGTACAGGTGCTATAGACTTGGTCGTTATACAGATTGAAGTGATTTAGATTGGATTGGCAATGTGGACCATTAGAGGTCCACCATAGGTTATTGTTTTACCTTGGGTGTTGGTGCTATTTCATAGAGCAGCAAGAAGCAACCTATGGTTGCCCTCTCTTTGGCTAAGGCAGAGTATCAGATGACGTCTTCTACTACATGTGAGATAGTGTGGCTTCGCAAGCTTTTGGAGGAGCTCGGTTGCCCATAGACAGGTCCTACTATTTTATAGTACGACAATGAGAGTTGCATTACCTTGGCTAGAAATCTTGTGTTTCATGCTTGGACGAAGCATATTGAGATCCAATACCATTTCATTCTTCTGGAGAAGATTCTAGATGAGACCATTTCCATGATATATTGTAAGACAGAGGAAAATCTTGCAGACTTGTTTACCAAGGCGCTTCCCCAGGCTTTACTTCAAAAACACTCCATATCCCTTAGCCTTTTGCCATGTCTAGGATATGAGAGGGGGTGTTAGAGAGTGACATCTCCTAGATAGGCAAGGTGTTATGTGGCAAGTAGTTGCAGTAGCCACGTGGCATGAAATTGGCTTGTTGTGGGTGCCATGTGGCATGCGATCAGACTGCACCGATCGGCCAATAGAGTCGACTGCATTAATTGCAGTTGACTTGCATTATTTTGGGCATTTTATTCAGTCTATTTATAGGCTTTGTTTCTAGTAGCCTCTATCAGTTGTGTTCCATAGATTTCAGGTTGTAGATCGTGTTGACTACCCTCTGACAAAGACTAAGTTCTTTGAGGTGGAGACATACACAGATATTCTCTCTGTACCCCTGTATAATTCTGCATCCTTATACAACATTCTTCACTGCAGATTTTATGCGTTTCAATGTCTCTTTCTCTCTTTCTCTCTCCTCTTTCTGTTCACTCTTTGTCTTGGTCATTTGCTTTCACATTGCTTCACTCTAACACAACAACACTCTATGACATCAACCAAACCAAGTGAAAGGTTGATAAAATAATGTCTCAATAACATGGTATCTAAATGACCTTTCATCCTCAATCATATTACCTTTACCATGCAATGTATTAGCATCATATATCATCATGTTTTAATCACCAAAGGGGATTGTACTCTTGCTTTCCCACCAAAGTAGGAAGGAAAAAATCGTAAACACAAATAGAAGAACCCTTCATTACCTCAAGCTCACTTGTTATAGTCTACCTTTGCAAGTAAAGTTTTGATGGTTCAAAGATCATTAATGACAAGCAATAGGAGCTCCTCTTAAACCATGAATTCAATTTGATCTCCACACTCACACAAGTAAGAGCGGAAGGAAGGAAGACTCTCTCACTCTTGCATGTGTGCGCGCGCGTGCACACACACACACACACACACACACACACACACACACACACACACACACACACACACACACACACACACACACACACACACACACACACACACACACACACACACACACACACACACACACACACACACACACACACACACACACACACACACACACACACACACACACACACACACACACACACACACACACACACACACACACACACACACACACACACACACACACACACACACACACACACACACACACACACACACACACACACACACACACACACACACACACACACACACACATGCTCAAGTTATAGAGAAGGAAGGAAAATAAGATACAATAAGGTGGCTATGCAAAGTTTGGACACACAAAAATGGAATTTCATTCATTTTGTAAACATTGAATGCATAGGGTTGCATATGTAAACATTTTCCCCCATATGTGGCTTATTATAATGCTTGTAGACCTTCATCACCGGCCCACTTCGAGTACATGGTTGTCACAAGATTCAATAAATAGTTCCTTATCTTCAAATAAGTATATGTGTACACTTTGTGTCCTATATATAATCTTACAAGTATCTAAGAGAGAAATATGGTGCACTGGAGCTTTTAGCTTTGTTAATTCATTGAGGCACTATGTGTCCTCTAATCTTTTTGGTTAGTAAAAGATTTCTAGAGTTTAGTTGCTTACATGAAGGAAAACTAGATAAGTTGTCAATAGAAAATGTGCAAATTTTCTTAAGAAATATAGTTAGACTAGATTATGTCAAACCATCGATCACCTTCCTTTAAACGATATCACCTTAAGGAGACAAATTTTCGTTTGTTGCTTCTACCACTATTGATGCTTTCTATTGCTCCTCATACTACAACTACGAGTTCTTTAACATGCCTCGATTTTGTTTAATGTTGAAAGATCAAAGCCTTTTGTGTGGTGAAGTTTCTCTCAAAGTCTTCCATGTATGCAAAGGCTTGGAGAGAAGGGAGACACATGTGATTGCATGGGTGGGTTGTGCAATGAAATCAATGAATTAGAGCATCTTCAAATGACCTACATTTTGAATGTTTCTTTGTTTTGAGAAATTGCATAAAGTAGCTCTCTCTCTCTCTCTCTCTCTCTCTCTCTCTCTCTCTCTCTCTCTCTCTCTCTCTCTCTCTCTCTCTATGCCCCCCCAAAACATATACAAAACCTAGACATTAACGAGGATTGACATGCCTTGGAATATTGCTCTAAACCTTGTGTCTTTGGTTGCTAAGAAAAAATATATATTTGGAGTGCATAGCTATATTGACTTAATATTGTATCACTCGAGCACTAGTCCACTTGTTCTCCCTAGATAGTTTCTAGTTTCAAAAATTTCTTTCAAGTTTCCATGTCTCTTATTGGTCCAAAATGGCCCCACTTTAGGAAAAGGGGTTGTCCATGAAGTGGTTGAATAGTTCCTTTCTCTCTAAATCTACAAAGAAAAATCCTTATGTCCTTTTCTAGAGAAGAAATAAGCAACCCATTCATTTTGAACTAGAAAATTCAACAAAAGTGATGAAATCTTGTTAAAAAACCGTTTGTTAAGTCTTACCCTTCCTATGGATTAGCAAAGAAGCATTAGAATTCACACCAAACATAAAAGATTCATTATTACATGAATATGAATCACAAAAATCTCTATCTTTTTTGCAAAATTGTCACTAAACTGGGGTGGGATGTGTTTTGCTTTTGGGGGCCATCACTTTATTGGCCCCTTCATCCTACCTAAAAAACACTGGTTGATGGATTGTTATTAGTTTAAGGCTTAGGATTGTATTGGAAAATTTTCAATATTTCCATCAATCCCTTCATCACCTTTTTAGTTGAATTTGAAAACCATCGGTAAGATTTGAAATCTTTATGTCAAAGCTCCATCAAGGTTGCCCTTGACTTTCGACCCCATCATTTTCCTTCCCTTCATTCTAGTGACATTCCTATCAGATGTCCTTTGCAAAGATGGTAGACCTTCCTCTTCTACTAGATAAGATGGTTGTTTCATTAAGTTGGTGAGGTTGGTTCTAATGAAGCCAATGGCTCTTTCACCATTATGCTACATTAATCATACCATTATTTGGGGCTATACTCAATACTGAACATATTGTCAAAGGCTTCTATTTAAAGAGTGGCTTGAGATGAGAACCATTGGTGACAAGAACAACAATAGATGAAGCAAAAGAGGAGTTTACAACTATGAAAGATTCAAACAATACCAACAAGAATATAGAGATATGAGAAACTTAAGCCATGGACCTATGGAGATGGGGTTAGCCTATCAATGCCAAGGTAGAAAATGTACTAGAGGCATCCATAAATAGAACTCCATGTTGATAAGAGCATATCATACAAGGCCACATCATACAAGGTGATGTTGGCTAGGAAGGTCAAGTTGTTTGCCACCTTCTTGTTTATACCTCGGTAGATGAGGAAGGAGTGTTACTAGATTGGCCCACTGCTCTAGCCCCTTATTGCCTACATTTTTCCACCTTCTTGTGCGTACCTTGGTAGATGAGGAAGGAGGAAGGAGTGTCACTAGGTTGGTCCACTCTAGCCCCTTGTTCCCTGCATGCTACAATGCACGATGGAGCTTTTGGATGGGCACTAGGAATACCTCTTACACCTCCTTGCCAAATGCCTTGTGGCTATGGCTTATTAATACATAGATTCTTGGTCGCACCTTGCTTACATACCGATGATCGTAATCTAGGCTCGATCTTTAGATTGTCTCTTTGCTAAAAGTATGTAGATGAGGCTCAATTTCAAAATTGAGCATTGTCTAAATAACGAGTTGTTTATATGACACTCAATCTCAATTGAGCCTCCACTAGGTATTGAGCATCATCTACATCTAAACAGGTACTTATCTCATCTAGTATTGATCCTCGTATAAGTGGGTACCTACTTAAATGAGGTATTGAGTCTCCTTGACATCTAAACGGGTACATATTTAAATGAGATATTTACTCCCACTTGTATTTGACAAACTACATGTTGAAATTACAAAATAGGTACCTATTTAGATGATGTTCCATCCCTCATTTAGGGATTGAGCCTCATCTAAATAGGTGCCTACTTAGAAGAGGCTCAATCTTAAAAGTTTGACTCAAATATATCAAGTTTCATATAAATATGTTCCCAATTCAAACACGCCTAGGTGAGGCTCAATCTTAAAGATGTGCCTATTAGATGAACCTATCAAGTAAGAAACTATTTAAAAATACATATTTAGATGATGATTACTGATGATATTGGTCCTCATGTAAGATACTTATTTAGCCTTATCATAGTAGGTACGTACTTTAGAGGACCTAGATGAGGCACAATCTTATGATTGACCCTCATCTAACTAGGTACCCATTTAGAATCTTATAGTTGAACCTCATCTAAATAGGTACCTATTTAGATATTAAGGTTGAGCTTCATCTAAACTAGTGCCTCTACATATGCACATATTTAGATGATGCTCACTCTTAAGATTGAACCTCGTACTATGTTATTGGTTCAATTGTTAGAGGTTTAAAAGTTTCCAATTGATTTGTTTGTATATATTCTATGTTTAAGCAACATAGTGGGAGCAATAGGCAAGTTACACTCTTCTTGTTTGTGTAGGTAGGTAGGGAATGATTTGAGAAAAAGATTGAAAAATAACCAAAAGTTTGATTGGGGTAGGTATTTTATGCTTGTTTTGATACATTTCAAGTAGTAATATTGTCCAATCACTTATTTCATAAGATGTATTGGAAGACATAGGTGCATTTTTTAAAAGTTCTCTTGTGGAAATTTCTTTTGGTTGGTATTGCATGCCATATTCCAAGACCTTTTGGTATTAAAATAACATCATGGTATTATTTTAGATCTCCAAAGTGCTTTGTGTTAGAAGCTCCAACTTCCACCTTTGACATCTTTACTTCATCTATTAGGGCCATCCCATGTACATAGAAGTGCTTAAGCATGTGAAGGACATGATTGTACCAATCCTTATTTGACTTTGGGAGGCTTCATTCTATGTAGTTGGAGTTTTACCTTGAAATGCCTATTTGATTGACCTATGTAAAGGCGGTTTACATAAATTGCATCACATTTGTAGATTATGCAAACACTTTCAATTTACATGTAGGAATATTGATTTTACCTACATATTTACACGATTCTCAAGAATGAGTCTGATGGTTTGGCTTTGCATTGAATATTACCTATGTACTATAGGGTTCTTTTGAAAAATTTCCACAAATCATGAAACATGAAAATTCCTAATTTCTCCTTCTTGTGGACACATTAGGAGCATAGACTGATGTAACATAGATTGGCTTAGAGTCTCTAGATAACATAGTTGATGCAAAAACACCTTCCTTATTTCACATTTCCAACTCAGGTTTTAGAATCTCTTTGATCTAGAGATGGTTCCTGATCTCCTTGCTAGATTAAGATCATAAAAATGCTTATACCTATCAATGTATATGCCTCTTAAATCAATCTTGTGTTTGCAACATGTCTCTTTTGTGTTCAGAACCCTCTAATATTCCATGATAAGAAGAGTTAGCTTTTATTGAGTTTTCATTCTATTGTTACCCCACATCAACAAAAGCTTCCTTCTCTTCTTCTACAAGTGTAGCATAGACATTCCTTTCAAGTAGCAATCCCCTTGCCAACTTTTGAAATTCCCTCACTTCTTACCTTAAAATTTTACATCTTCTTGTCGTCGTCACCTTGCAATTTCTCAATAATATCATTAGTGTTGTCTATCATGGAGTGTTCTTTAGATATATCTCCTCACTTTTGCACCTTTGGAATCCCTCACTTTGGAAATCTAAATAAATATAAAATTTTACATCTTCTTCTTGTTTTAGTCACCTTGCAACTTCTCTATACCATTATTATTGTCTGTCATAGAGTGCTTTTATCTCCTCACCTTTGCACCTTTAGAATCCCTCACTTTGGCAATCTAAATAAATCTATTCTAAGACTTGCTTCACATTCAATTTATTTTTCTTCTTATATTTAATTTCTTTCCTGGATGAGTTATTCCCAAGCATAATGCCCAAATACTTTACACAAGTACGAAAAACAAAGAAAAGCAAAAGAAAATTATAATACGCTCAATATTACTTGCATCATATACTTCAAATAGAAGAGGCTCCTTATCTTGATCCCATAACATGCATACATTCTTCTCTAGCTTTTTATCATGATTTGTATAGGAAGGAACACGAAGGACCCTACCAAAAGACCCAACCAATATTTTCACCTCATTATGCATCCAAACACAAATAGAGTGAAATTCAATCCACGTAAGGCACCCATATATCAAGAGTTAATGTGGGAAGAAATAATAGCTCATGACACAATGTAGATAAGATTTCATCTAGTGGAGAGCAAATACTATTAAGAATTAGATCACATTCATACATGAATCAAAAGGAGCTACAAAGAAGCCATGACCAATGAGTTAAAACTATCACAAAGTAGCTTTCTCATGGTATGTTTCTTCAAACTCACATTTAAACTTGTACTCACACAAAGATTTACTCATAAAATAGAAGTAAAGTGTCACAATCAATAATCAAGGTATATGTTGAAATGCATAGATCTAGAGCATGGCTATGGTGGATGGAACACAAAGACAATGTTCATGATGACATATATTAGAGAAACCAACTTTTACTCAAGTGAATTAGGTTCCAAGATGGAAGCTTGGACTCATAAACACAATCTTGAGTATAACACTGACTATGGTTGAAATGACAAAGTACAATTGTATTCCATCATTGAATGATAAGAAGGTACATCACTTTATAGGCTCATGATGATTCCCTTTTTCTCCAGTGTGCATATGGGATTCATGACATCTCTTCCTGGAGCATATATAATTTATCATATATTTCAAAACACCCCCTCAAATGATGAATTCCTACACTTCCTGGCTTTTGCCCCCCCTACATGATGACATAGCCCGAGAGACTTGCTCATAGGCAACCTAATCAAGTTAAATCTTGAAACTTTACAAAGCAAATCCACTAAGGGAAACAAAATCCACTATGGGAAAGATAATTTCTTCAAAACAATCTGTCAGAGTCATTGTTGATAGCGAAAGTATCTTCTACATCTTCTTCATTCATGAACAGATTTTGATAATGGTTACCATTTTGCACATGTTGTGCTCTTTTACAGTGGAAATATTTACTGGCTATATGGCTAGTCTTACCACAATAATGACATGACATCCGATCTTTGTTGTCGGAGTTGAATCCTTAGTCTCGACCCTTTGCTCCATAATTTCCTTTGGTATACAATAGATTGTCTTTCTCTGTTGAGATAGATCCCTTTGCATATTTGTTTTTATGTTTAGTTTCTTCATCAAGTAGAGAATGCTCAATGTCCTTAAGTGAGAGATTTCCATTCTCTATCCTTAAGTGAGAGATTTGGAACATTACTTAAGGTAGATACAAGGTTCTCATATGGATCTTGATTTACACTTGTAATACTTCTATGGATTCATCTTCATCAATGTTCTTCTTTAGAGTAACAAGTTCAAATTTTAAGCTCTTAAACTTATTTATGTGCATGGTCATAGAAGAACTATCTTTTACATCCAGTTTGTAGAATTGCATGAGTAGTTTTACCTTGGAGTTTTCAGCTTGAGTTCCCAAAGATCCTGTCAAGCTCATCCCATGTATTTTTTGCATCTTTGATGCCGAAGATATGGTGCAATACATCATCAGATAGTCCTTAGGCAATGATGCCTAGAGTCTTCTTGTTCATCTTTTTCCACTCTTTTGTCTTGAGCTAGTGACTTGAGCTAGACTTCTTCAATAACCCTGTCTTCATCATCTTCCTTCTTGTTATCTGCATCTCCTATATCATCCTTGAATAGATCCCAAAGGTTTTTCCTCATGAGATGGTACATTGTCTTTTCTTTCCAAGCATGAAAGCCTTCACCATTGAATTTGGCTATTTGCTCAAGTTCGGACATTTTGAAGGATGTCTTACCGCGAGTATACTCGGGCAATGTTTATCCTTTTACAATGAGATTGAGGCTATAGGGGATTTAATCAATTGGTCATTCCACACTGAAAATCTTTATGTTTAGCATTAGCATCAATCTCAAATGAGCAAGATTAGACCAACAATGAGTTAATTTTTGAATGTGCTAAAAAACACAAGTGATAGTAGTGTTAAATCCCGCTATGTAGTATCAAAAGATACTAGCTTGATTCTTGATGCTGTTGTTGCTTGATGTTTGATTCCTCTTACTGATTTGGAGTGATGCTTTGCTAGAAACTGAGTAAGAACTCAGATCAGAGTGGCATAGAATTTAGTGAGTTGGAATGAAGTGATGAATTGAAGTGGGAGGAGGACTTGATCTTAGTGTTGGATGCTTGATCTTGAGGTCTTCAAATCTTCCAAAGTCTCCCCTCCTTGCTAGTTTGATGGATGAATGTTGATGTGCCTTTATTGTGATAGTAGATCACAGTGATAATGAGTTTTTGAACTGAGAGAAATGAAGAAATAATAACAAATATGAGCTTTAGTGCTTGTGGCTATGGCTGCCACAGTAGGGTTTCCTAGAGGTGACTGGTTTTCTTGACGTGGAAACTCGTATCAACAATCATTTGCCACAAGATTTGGTGGGGAAGAAGCTTATATAGCAAGATTTATAGTCGCATGGAAGATCGCAGCCTGCATGTAGCACGACAACAATATGAATAGATGCAACTGCAAAACAAGCAACGATGGAAAATTTCTGCAATGGTGGGCTTTGACTAGGACAATGTTTGTGTTTGATGTGCCATAGAGAAGATTTGGGAGTCAAGAAATAATTTCTTAGAAGGAAGCACTGGAAGATATGTCATGTAGAGAGAGATCTAGAAACTCCAACTGAGGTATATCCTGCTAGCTATGCCTGCCATGGAAGGTCAAGTGGAAATAGAGGTGGAAACTAAGCTCATGAGCTGACAATGAGCTAACCAAAAGTGAAGAGGAGCCGAGAGAGTAGAGAAAAGAGCTATGTTGAGCTTAGCCATGCTCACCATGGCTTTGGTACCATGTTGAAATGCACGGATCTAGAGCATGGCTATGGTGGATGGAACACAAAGACAATGTTCTTGATGACATAGATTAGAGAAACCAATTGTTACTCAAGTGAATTAGGTTCCAAGATGGAAGCTTAGGGTCATAAACAAAATCTTGAGTATGACATTGACTATGAATGAAAGGACAAAGTACAATTGTGTTTCATCATTGAATGATAAAAAGGTACATCACTTTATAGGCTCATGATGGTTCCCTTTTTCTCCACTGTGCATATGGGATTCAGGACATCTCTTCCTGGAGCATACATCATTTGTCATATCTTTCAATAGTATATACTCTTCATCTAAATTAAAGGGAAATACCACTAGGGAACACTAAAACCTAGTGCCTTTCTGTTGTATTTTCACCCTATGCTTGTCATTAAAGGGCTTAGCTTCTTGTCTCATGAATTCAATTAGTCCACTTAAGATAGCTTTACGGAAATCAAGGTCCATAGTTCTATTAGAGAAAACTTGAGGGTTCATGGATTCCAAGTCATTAGAGCTCGAGTATGTTAGAAGCCTTGTGCACACATGTTGACTAGAGCAACAACATGGGTTGACATTCAATGCAAACTTACATGGAAAGTAGAATAACTACCCCTTAAGTCCCGATACATTCCTCAAATACTCCTCTATATTTTCTCTTGAAGATTATCATTATTCCTTGCAAAATTATAATGTGATTGACATTAGGGGGAATATGGAATGCAAAAGGGCCCTTTAGATTAGGAGTTAATGGCTTTTCTAATCAAGAAAGATTTGAGGTGGACCAATAGGAGAGGGGGTGATGTGCACATTCTATCCACTTGCCTTTTCACCTTTGGCCCAACACTATGGTTTCTCTTACACAAAGAGTGGTGTTGTTAGAATAAACACTTTATTTTCAAATTTAAAAGGGAAAAGTGCTTTGCAACCACCACATGTAAAGGTGAATGGGTGAAATTGAAAATTTGAAATTTCAATTATGGCACATTTTACTAAAATATTGGTTTTAGTTAGACTCAAGATGTGTGCACTGCATGCCACGTTAGCCAGCTCTCGACATACCTTGGATTTTATGTAGCTCCCTTGTGCCAGGAAGTGCACAGTGCTTGCCATGTTTACCACATCTCAAAAGGGGCCGACAATGCCTGTAAATTATGAGAGCCATGATACTCTCACAAGCAAGATTTGACCTATAGGCCTATAGCTAATGGGGCCCGTACCTAACCACTAGGCTAAAGGGTTAATCTTGAAAAGAAATGAGTACATTTTAAATATAAACAAATCACGAGCCATTTTTTGAGGCATTTCTTAATTCAATACCATTGTGGTTTTGTTGAAACCTATCTTGAGAGTCATGATCACATTTAGGCCCATCATCTAGTTTGGATTAGAAAAAGTAATCCTTTCCTAATTGCATCCTTATGAGGCCCTTTTTAAGTCCATATTCCCCCTAATGGGGGAGCTTGTACATAGAACATGATTTAAAGTCTCACGACATGCATGAATAGTAAATCACAACTCATTTAGCTAGACAAATAAATGACCATAATGAAATTTCTAACACATCATGCCATGATTCATTTAACTAAATGAATGAATGACCATAATGTATCTTCTAACATATGCCACCATGTATACTTACATATCCATTTCAAATCTATTGACACTAGAGTAACATTCTAGTACTTTTTGAAAACTAAAAAGATAGGGGGAGAGATAGGGAGCTTGAGCTCTTCAAGACACACACAACACATAGAGAATGCACTTAGGATAGGAAGCTAAAAACCATGATCTTTCTTCTTCTTCTTCTTCTTCTTCTTCTTCTTCTTCTTCTTCTTCTTCTTCTTCTTCTTCTTCTTCTTCTTCTTCTTCTTCTTGTCAGTATAGTCTATGAAGAATAAATCGAAAATACAACATACATAATATATACACAGTCCATAATGTGAACATGCTAACTAGCAAGACAACTAGATAAATATCCTATAACTTAGGTAGATGGACTCTAATTGATGTCCCACTATAAAGTATCATTGGAAGCATATGCAAATGCACGTACCAACATATACCAATGATATGAATGTGGAAAAGTTCTTTTCTCATACCAAGTGTATGAATAGAAAGAATCCCAAAATCCTCATTTGCAGTTTGATTTGAGCCATCAGCTCACCATCTACATGTGAGTAGCTTGTAGAAAAATTTGGCACACCAAGTAGCTAAACGACCTTTTATTTTCCCTTATATGATATCTTTTCTATAGTCATAAGCATGCTATTTTCATACAACATGCCACTCGATGATCTCTCAATAGACCCACTAGAAAATGACTCTATTGTTCCACTCAATGTTTGTGACTATGGACTTAGATTTTTTGCAACCATATTTTCTTTTACATCATTTGTAACATGTTTTGAACTATATTATCTATTTAATCTCAACTATATTCTTAAAATCTTGAAAGTGAGAGAACACCTCACGTTTCTCCTTCATGAAATATATGCACATCTTCCTTGTATGGTCATCAGTGAAGGTTGCGTATAGTCATTGATGTACCATTTGTAGGGCCCCACAGACATTTTGCATATCAACCACTTTGAACTTAGACAAGCTTGTCACAACTTCATGTGATTGCATATTCTTCAAATATCGCATACTTACATGGCCAATGCATTTATGCCAAATGTTAATATCAACCACAATATAGCAACCTTCAGCTTGGGTATATTCACATCCAAGATAAACATTCTATCCACATGCTTGACTTTTACAACCAATTTATATCCATTCTTAAAAGCTTCTACAAAGAAGCCATCTTGATTGAACTTTACTTGCAATCCATGCTCAATCATTTTCCTAACAAAAATCAAATTCATTATAATATTAGGTACATCTAGCACATCAACCAAGCACTTAACTCTTCCATCCTACATATATGATGGAACACTCCCAATATGAGCAATAGGATGCACTGTATTATCACATCTTTCCATAAAAAGTATTTTAGGATTTCATTTTCTCTAAACCATTATCCATGAGACATATATGGTTATAAGAATTTAAATCCACATAGCACACATTATTGCTCACTATAAATGCATCTATATTGATTGCATTCATCACGTGTCTAACATAATAAATAAATTCTCATAACATCTTGATTACTATTAGATGCATAATTGTTGTGCTATCGTCTCCCATTTTTGTTGTTTCCATCTCTTTTTTTTTTGGACAATCATATGAAATATGATATGGATGAAAGCACAAGTTGGTGGTATACAATGTGGTGTCCTTGAGATCATATTCCTTTGGTGAATTATGTGTAGAATAAACCATATTGTGAATAAATAAAATATTCAATTTAAAACACACAAAAAAGAGGGGGGTTTTGGAAATGACCTTTCTTTATACCATTTATGGCTATGTCAATTTCAATAGGAATAACATGCAAAAATTTGCCATTTCTTGTTGTAGACTTTACTCCTAATGCCTCTCTATAGTCTATATGGTGAGAAGTTTCTAAGGGCCAGTAGTCGCAAAGTTGATTTTTCAATTATCAATCAATCCATAATTTTGGTGTGGGATAATTTTTAAAATACTAAACTGTATCGGAATGCGACGAAACTTCACATCCACACTCGTTAGTGGCAAAGAGCCCAAATTATTATTTTTTTGAAAAAAAAGTGCATGCAGACTCTTGGTCCGAAGTCTAGTGTCTGGAGCCACTTCGGACCAAGGGTCTGCATGCACTTTTTTTCAAAAGCCACTTCGGACCAGGGGTTTGTATGAACTTTTTTTAAATAATAATAATAATTTGGGCTCTTGGCCACCTAACGAGTGCACGTGTGAAGTTTCATCACATTCCGATACAGGGTTATGGATTTACGATCACACGATGGACAATGCGTATGAAGTTGCATTAACTCGGTTTTGGGGTTTAAATGGGTTAAAAGTTCATTCTTCTTCTCATTTTCACATCTTGATTTCTTTGGTTTCTCCATTTTCACATCCCCAACCTCTATCTCTTCTCCGTCTTGCCCTCCTTGAGCTTGCATGGCATGCATCAAGTAAGCATGTCGCCATATTGACCCCGCAAAGACATCACGCCAAGGCCCGCCACTTGGAGCACAAGGTGGAGCCTCCTCTAGTGTAGCAATATGTGCTCCCCGTAGAGCACAAGGACTACCACAGAAGAAGAGGAGATGGAAAGTGGGCACTATCGCCCTTTGAGAGATAAGGGGAATCCAACGCGGATATGAGCTTCTCATCCCGAAAATTTCTTTTCATAAAGTTGTTCGAGAAGTCATGCAAGACTTGGAGCTGAAAGGGATGGGAAGATTTTGGGCACGAGTGCGGGATGGCCCACCAATAGAAAGGTGGACTGCTGTAGCCATGGAGGCCCTACAAATAGTTGCAGAGGGGTTTCTCATTGACTTGTTTGATGATACACAGCTTGCGGCCATTCGGCTTCGACATGAACTTTATCATTCGGCTTCGACATGGTAAGGGGACTCCGCCATAGTTTACTAGATTAATGATGTAAGGTTTGTAATGAGTGTTACAGTGCCATAACATCTTGGAAGCCCAAAAAATTTTGTATACTCTGCCACATTGGAATATTTATTTATATATACATAATATCTCATGCGATATGTACTAAATTCAAATAATTGAGTAAAGTTGTTTTGTTTTGTTTCTTGAAACGCATGACTCTTAATTTTTGTTTAACGTACGAACACATCAAAAGTAGCAATACATATGGATATAAGTTACGTTATTGCTTATGCACAATTGCAAGTGCAGTACTACGCATTGAATTATGTTAATACATGTGGATGCGGCATTCACGTATCACACATTATCGTCACACTTACACAATCGCAAGTGCAGTATTACGCGTTGAATTATGTTAACGTATGCGAATGCGTCATTCACATACCACACATTATCATCACACTTATACGGACCACACATTTATTTAATACATATTTATTTGTAGAGACAAATTAAAGTATCTTATATTCATCAAGAAAAATACATGTTATTTACCGCAGCACAGAGGATCGGAAAATGGAGCAGAGGAGTAGAAAAAATGGAAGAAGGAGATAACCGAAAGAGAACACGATAAAGGAAGGAAAAGGAGCCCCAGATGGAGGTCAGACCCTGAAAATTTGAATGACGACCTCTTTAGAAGGCCTCAGTGTCGCCTCAAGAAAAGAAAAGAGTAAAAGTGCACCATTAAATGTGAAGGCGCTCCCGAATCCTTGTAAAAGAGTGATGGGCTCACTCCTGTGCAAATTGTATGCATTAGTCGGGAATGAGATAAGTTAGAACGGTGGGAAATAGGAAAAGAGGGCCTAGGGTAATGGCCGGCCATGTAAAAAGTGAGGATGACCGTCCAAAAAGTAGGGCATGCATATAAAGTTCAAAAGTGAATGAGAAGCTCATTCTTGTGTGTGGCCAAAGCTTCTTCTTCTTCTTCTCTTGTTTCTTGCATTCTTGCTTGTGCTTGAGTGAGGGATTGAGGGAGTGTGAGAGAGTGAGGGAGTGAGTGTGTGAGAGTGAGGGATCGTGGAGAAGAAGCTCCCCATCTTCTCTCTTCATCTTCTCTTCTTCTCTTCTCTTCTCTTTTCTCATGCGGTTATGGAGGATGGAGCTTGATGGAGAGGGCTTGAGGTTGCCTGAACTTGCTGCAAGGATCGTGGAGCTACCGGAGTGCAAGAGAGAGGAGGGAACTCAATCGAGCATCAAGGTAAGCTCACTACACCCGTAAGGTAGGCATTGCACGCGTCAGCTATGTGAGAGGTAGCCATGGCCACTCGGCTTGAAACGCTTCATCAAGAAGCGGTTCATAGGTCTCAGGGTAGAGCTCCGTAGCTCCCCTCCATTTTGGTTCCATTGTGGGGACCGATGGAATCGAGCCTTGAGCTCCGCACGCATTGAATCGAGCATAGAAGTAGGGTTTGCAGCTCTGAACCGATGCTTGAGATAGTTAGGAGATTCAGGAGGTTTTGATCCTTGGAGCAAGTAAGTATTTTGATTTGTTGTTGAATATTAGAGTAGGACCATCCATCTCCATCTCTGGTTTTGATTTTGGTTGCATTAGGTTAGGATTAGGATAGGAAAAAGAAGGAAAATAGAAGGGTTCTATTGCTGCTGGAAACATGGAAATAGGGGCACAGATTCAAATTTCTGGCTGGAAGAGTATGAGGGATTAATTTTTGAGGTTACAACAAGCTGGGATGGGGCAATAAGAGGCCAAGGGAACCAAGAAACACCACATTTGACATTCTGCCTTCTGAGAAGAGAGTGAGCTTGAGAGCGAGGGAGAGAGCAAGAGAGAGAGAGAGCTGTGGGGAGACTTTTGAAGTGCTGATCGATTTGAGCGCCACACCGTTTCCACGTGTGCTTGGCAGTTCCTTGCATTGTTTTGCACCTATTTGGAAGGCACATGATGATTCCAAGGAGTAGGCATTGACCTCAAAGCATTGTCGTCTGCGCCGTCGGACCAGTTCGTCCGACCCCCAGAATAGGATCGTTTGACTCCGAAATCCAGACCACTTTTCCCGATCTGACTCCCAGAATCAGACCACCTTGTCCGACTGCTATAACCAGACCTAGTGTCAAAATTAGACCACGTGTCCTAGTCCCAGATTCGGACCACTCAACCCATCGCAGTAGTCGGACCTCCCTTGTCCAACTAGGAAAATCAGACCAAAGTAAAATTTGACCACCCTGTTCAAGCCTCAAATCGGACCGTTGCTAAAATTGGACCGCTGCTAGAATTGGACCACTGTTCCTAGCATGAAACTCGGACCAGCCTATCCGATTCCCAAGATCGGACCAGCCCATCCAACTCCCAGAATCAGACCACTTCACCAGAACTTTAAATAGAGGGTTTTTAATTCTGCCCTACAGTCCTGGACACCTTGTTCACATCTCTGATTCCCCAGGAAACCCAATTTAGCCCTTAGAAGCCAGAGGCCTAACAAGATAACCGAGGATTCACCCTAAACCTCTAGACACTGAGAGTAGACCACATTTAGAATTTGATTTGACTTTCGGTGACCAACCAACCAACCAACCCTGAAGCAGAATAGAGAACGCAGTAGGGACTTTTAGTAAAACCTTAGATCAGCCCCACAGAACCTACGTTTAGAGCCATATCAAGCTATGAATGTGAGGGGAAGAGTGGAGTTTGCATTGAGCATTTCTTGCATCCGCACCTCACTTTTTGATTTCATCACCAAAGGTGCACTACAAGAAAAGGAGAAGCCTGTTTTCGCACTGAGCACTAGAAAGCGCGAAGCACAACTTGTGAATAAGATTGACAACTGCTTTCAATAATAAGGAACGCATCAAGAGACATAATAACATCAAGGAACCCACTATTTGGAGAAGATCCCAAAACATAGTTGGGTGCCTGAGAGCCCCATTAGTAGGACCCTAAGAGGACGCGAAGATCCAGAAGGCAACAACATAGAGGATCGGACGCTGCCGGGGAGCTATTCAAATTGATTGATGACCTTGTGGAGCTGGATGTGGGAGCAATGTCAGGATCACGAGGCGGACAAGGAGAGGACCGACTAGGACTTGGAGCAATGTCAGGATCACGAGGCGGACAAGGAGAGGACCGACTAGGACTTGGGGGAATTCCCAGTACTAGTGCAGGAGTTAGTCAGTGAGTACGATTTGTTGACTAGGACGGTAGTTCAGGATAGGCCAGTAGAGGAAGTGATAGCAAACCTAGAAGAGGAAATAAAGGCGATTAGAAAGGCACTAGAGAGCATAATTGCCTATAACCACGAGCAAAAGGCTAGGAAACTCCAACAAGATGTAGACATGTACGAGGCGGATGGTGCAACTAATGCAGGACCAAATGCAGAGAGAGAGCGAGCAGTAGAGGCTGACTTGACATTGAGTGAACTTGTAGCCAAGCGGCTCATGGACAATACGTCCGCTGAGTAGAGTGCAACAGCCTTAGCCATAGCATTACTCTCGAGGTTAGGGGTCACGCAAGGGGCAAATGGGGCAATCTAGAATCCCGATTGTAGCAAAGCAACTAGACAAGTATGAACCTAGCAATGACCCATATAGCTTTGTGGAGCGATTTGAACAAGTTTGCGAAGCAAACAGTCTCACGGACCTTGCACAAGGCTCTCAAGCTTTCGGTATGTGCTTAGGTGATAAGGGGAGAATTTGGTACACTAGTCTATGTTAGATTTCATGGATGTAGGAAAGAGAGCAACACAGAGTGAAGCAACATGCTTCCTCTCTCTATTCTTCTCATTATTCATTCAGCACACTCTTTGTGCATATACAACCTAAGGTCATAAAGACCATTCACATTAGAAGTAGAACCGACTTATTTAATGTACCTAATTGATCTAGCCAGACTAGCTGTGTCCAGCTCATGTCGGTCAAACACACATGAATGAGCTTGATATTCTAACACTCCCCCTCAAGCTCAAGATAGCATATGTACTCCAAGCAGCTGTCTAAAACCACAGAACTTATCTTTACCCAAGGACTTGGTAAAGATATCCGCTACCTGTTCATCTGTCTTTACATGCATAAGATCAACTCGTCCTACAAGAACCATCTCTCTAATGAAATGGTAGTGTACCTCTATGTGTTTCGTCCTGGCATGATAGACTGGATTCATAGCCAGGAGTACACTAAGATTATCACATAGTAACTTCACTGGAGCATCTACTTGTATGTCCAAATTAGCCATAAGCTTGAGCAGCCATGAAATCTCGCATGCTGCCAATGCAACACCCCTATACTCTGCCTCAGTACTCGACAAAGCAACCGTAGGCTGCTTCTTGCTGCTCCAGCTAATCATGCCGCTACCAAATCCAAATGCATATCCGCTCGTAGATCTACGATCATATGAGCAACCTGCCTAATCTGCATCCGTGTATCCAGTCAATATCAAGGGCTTATCTCTGACATAGAACAACCCATACTCTACAGTGGACTTAACATATCTCATAATGCGTCTAACTGCATCCAAGTGTGGCTTTCTAGGCTTTTGCATAACTGGCTTATAAGCCCTACATCATAGCTCAAGTCAAGCCTAGTGATGGTCAAGTAAATCAAGCTGCCAACCATCTGCCTGTACATAGTCACATCCTCTACTTCAGCCTCAGTGTTCATGTCTAGCTTGACATTCTGATCAAGAGGTGTATCCAGTGGTTTGCATTCAGCCATGCCATACTTCTTTAGCATCTCTATGGCATAGTGCTTCTACATCAACCATAACCCATTGTAAGTTGGAACTACCTCAATGCCTAAGAAATACTTCAGTTCTCCCAGGTCTTTCATGTCAAATTCAGATTTCAGCATCTTCATTACATGCTGTATGCCCAGGTCATCATCATCAGTGATTATCAAATCATCAACATATATGACCAGCACTACTAAACCACTGTCAGTCTTCTTTGTAAATAGGCTATGATCAGCCCTGCCAATAGCAAAACCCAATCTCTACAAGTAGTTACTGATCCTAGCATGCCAAGCTCTCGGAGCCTGTTTCAGCCCGTACAATGCCTTTTTCAGCCTGCATACATAATGCTAAAAATCAGGGTGAACATACCCTTTCGGTTGAACCATATAGACATCCTTTGCTAGGTCACAGTTAAGAAATGCATTCTTAACATCCATCCGTTGAAATTTCTAGCCTTTAGCAGCAGCCAAGGCAATCATAGTGCGTATGGTTGCCATCTTGGCAACAGGGCTGAATGTTTCCTCATAATCAAGTCCATACTATTGGGCATACCCCTTTGCGACTAGCCTGGCTTTGTATCTCTCCACACTGCCATCTGACTTGCATTTGATTTTGTAGACCCATTTGCAGCCAATGGTCTTTTTCCCTTCAGGCAGTGGTACTAAATCCCATGTTTTATTTTCAGCCAAGGCATTCATTTCTTCATCCATGGCTATACACCAATTATCATCTTTCACTGCTTCAGCATATGTACTTGGTTCTTTGACTTCCATCACTTTTGTCATGTAAGCATAATGCTTTGCAGAGTAGCCACTGTATGTCAACCTGTCAACAGGGTATCTGACCCTCTGTGAGCGTCTAAGCTGTGGTGCACTACTCGATTCCCCTCTCTCATGAGGCGGAATATACCTGCTCTACCTTGTGCCAGGCGTATAGACATTTTTGGATGTGAATGTTATGCACATGTTCCAGATGAGAAGAGAAACAAGTTACAACCAAAAAGCAGAAAATGTATCTTCCTGGATTATAATGATGAGCAGAAGGCTTACAAATTATATGACCAAGAGGCAAAGAAGATCATCGCGAGCCGTGATGTGGTGTTCAAGGAGGAGCCGCATACAGTGGAGGAGGAGAAGGCAAGTTCTTCCACTTTATCATCAAGCGAAGAAGTAGTCCACTATGAACCTATCTCGAGAGCTATCCCTATCCTTAAGGAGGAGGAAGCATCATCTTCAGATGATGAGGAAAAAGTTCACCAACCTGATATCACCCCACCGGAAAAGCCATTGCCGCGCTGGGTGAAGCAGCTCTATGACCACAATAATCCTATGCCTGCATCTGTTGAGGAGAAGGCAGACGGACCAAGGAGGTCTCAGAGAATAGAGGAGCAAAGGAGGGCTTCTGCTCACATAGTCAATATGGCCTTGATGGTTGAGATTATGAGAGAAGTAAAGGAGCCAACTGACTTAGAAGAAGCACTTGCAGATCCATCATGGAAGGCTGCTATGCAGGCGGAGTATGACAACATAATGAAGAATGACACTTGGGAGCTAGTGGATCGACTAGCAAAGCGGAAGGTTATTGGCACCAAGTGGATCTAGAAGGTAAAGTACAAGGCTGATGGTACCTTAGAAAAGTACAAAGCTAGACTGGTTGCCCAAGGATTTTCACAAGTTGAAGGGTTTGATTTTCAAGAGTCATTTGCCCCAACTGCCAGAATGACCACTATTCGCACGGTACTTGTAGTGGCTGCCCACAAGAAGTGGCCAGTGTACCAAATGGATGTTAAGTCAACGTTCTTAAATGGTGACCTCAAGGAGGAGGTGTATGTGGCTCAGCCACCAGGGTTTGAGGCCCCCCATTCTGAGAACAAAGTGTGTAAACTGAAGAAGGCATTGTATGGGCTGAAACAAGCCCCCAGAGCATGGTACCAGCGGATAGATAGGTTCTTTTTAAACCTAAACTTCAAAAGATGTGCCTCAGATGCTAACTTGTATGTTTACAGGGATGGTAAAAAGTCTGTAGTGATTGTCCTATATGTGGACGACCTTCTTATTACACGTGACTATGAAGATATGATCAACCAAACTCGAAAGGCTTTGAGTTCTGAGTTTGAAATGACAGACTTGGGCTTGCTGCACTATTGTTTGGGGATTGAAGTCTAGCAAGAGCCAGGAAAGATCTTCATCTCTCAAAAGAAGTATGCATGGGAGATCTTGAAGGCATTTGGCATGACCGAGTGTAACGAGATAGCTACACCTATGGAGGTGAATGCAAAGTTATCCGTCGAGGATACATCAACACTAGCATACATTGGGAGGTATAGGAGGTTGGTGGGCAGTCTGATCTACTTGTGTAACACCAGACCAGATATCAGTTTTGTTGTTGGTGTTTTGAGCAGGTTCTCAAACAAACCTCATGAGAGTCATTGGAAGACTGGGATGCGGGTGCTCAGATACTTGAAGAAAACTCTTGACTATGGTATCACATACAGTTTTGGAACCTCTCTTGTGGGGAACTGTAACTCAGATTGGGCAGGAGACATTGATTCCAGGAAGTCAGTTTTTGGTTATTGTTTCTCTTTGGGTTCAGGAATTTTCTCTTGGATTAGTAAGAAGCAACCAATAGTGGCATTGTCTTCTACCGAAGCAGAGTACAAGGCAGCTTGTTTTGCTGCATGTGAGGCCGTATGGTTCAGAAGGATTCTATGGCATATGGGAGTGCAGGATGAAGAACCAATTGTACTGAGATGTGACAATCAGAGTTGCATCGCCATTGCCAAAAATCCAGTGTTTCATGCACACACCAAACATATAGAGATCCAGTATCACTATGTGCGTGATTTGATGGAGGATGGGATAGTAAAGGGAATATTCCCTGGCCGACTAGTGGAGACTCATATGGTAGGTCGGCGGTCAGTAGGCCGACCTAACGACCTTCGCGGGCTATAAAAGCTAAACCCCTTTGCAGCCATCTTTCACTCATCTTTCACCCTGTCAGAGTTGTTATTCCAGCTAGCCTTAAGCTCTTCAACTATCTTCTGTCTAGATCGCCATCTAAGCTTCACATAGTGGAAGCGCACGGGTGGAAAGAGCCATCTTTGTATCAGTTGTTTGGAGTTAAAGAATTTACTGATTCTCCTCTTATCTGTTGTGTACTCTCTATCTCTTTCTCAGATTCTGTTCGCTGCACCGTGTAATATTTTACACGTATAAGTATCAAGCCCAAAATTGAGTGATATACATGTCATACATGTCCCAAACCTTCATAGACATCTGCTAGTACATGTAGCAATCCGAGCATAACCAATGGGGCACAAGTCAGTGCATAGATAGCACGCATAAGTATCAAGCCTTTTGCTTACAATTTGCAATTAGCAACTTCTCAGTAAACCAAAGTCAATCCAGCTCCAAAACAGCCTCAAATCATGTCAGACATTCACTTTGAAGTGTTAGGTTCAATACATGAACATTCGGGTAACTATAGGCATCCTGTCTTCATGAATCCAATTCATAGATTGCATTTACTGCTTGCAACTACTGAGACAATGTCACTGCAGTAATCACCAACCTTAGACTTCAACTTCCATGATCCCTTGATGCTCAACCCAATCCATAAACCTCCAGCAGACATATCCCATGTCATACATATGATAAATGCCAGCCAAGTGTTATGTAATGCTTCAATGGAAGCTAATGCTTGCTGCCCACTGTTTTGAGACAGGTTTCCAGCCTGTTTACACTTCCAGATTTGAGTACTTCCTTCAAGAAATTTCATCTCAAAGGCATGAGAACTGATACATATGTCTTCCAAAGTGCTCCTTGGCTCCAATGAGGTTCATAAATCATGTCAGAGAGCTTCAAGCTCCAACCAAGTTTAGATACAAGCTGCCCTATCACTGTTTACAGCTGAACTGTTGCTATTTCAGATCTGTAGATCAGATCTATAGCTCATAACTGAGCATACATCCAAGTAATATAAGCAAGCTGTAGATTACATGAGGAGCTCCAAATGCCTTGTGTTGCAGTGGGATATGCCTTCAGCATAGCAGGCGCAAACAGGCAAACTGGCCTGACCTCTGCTGCTACACATTTTGCTTATTATTATAATGATAAGGCACTCACTGGTGCTTCACCAGTCCTTGGAAGACTCCTCAGCAAGCCACAACTCCTGCTTCAAGCAATGAGACTCCAATGCTCCACAATACATACCTCTGTGTGACCATTGATGAAAAATGACTGCTAGTCCTCTTCCTTTCCTAGCTCTTCAGGTCAATCTTCAAGTCTTCTTCTTGAGTGCATTCCACCAGTGAGCCCATTCATGGCTCTGATACCATGTTAGATTTCATGGATGCACGAAAGAGAGAAACACAGAGTGAAGCAACATGCTTCCTCTCTCTATTCTTCTCATTATTCATTCAACACACTCTTTGTGCATATACAACCTAAGGTCATAAAGACCATTCAGACTAGAAGTAGAACCGACTTATTTAATGTACCTAACTGATCTAGCCAGACTAGTTGTGTCCAGCTCATGTCAGTCAAACACACATGAACGAGCTTGATATTCTAACAGTCTAGCGCACAAACTTTGCCCATCTTAAGGACCTCCTTATCAAGAGATTCTTTGAGGCAAGGTAATCTGAAAATGTCATCGTCCGGTTGATGAATGTCAGTCAGAGGGAAAAGGAAGATGTAAGGGACTATGTAACTCATGTGTGTAGCCTCTTCAAGAGGATCCGTGCAAATGAGCAACCTAACGAGAAGGCTATGTCTACCATATTTATAAATGGAATTCGAAGCGAGGAGCTCTACAAGGCTTTGGCTAGTAACTCCACTCTACACCGAGATGTGTTAGCTAGAGTTTTTGAAGAGGCAATAAGAGTGGACGATCAGCTTAGGGAGCGAAGCATGAGGAACACCATTCGAGACAGTATAAGCCAGAGAGCTCTAGAGCGGACAATAGCTTCAGGAGAGAGAGAGAACTCTAGCATACAGGATAAGGGAAAGGGTGTTGACCAAGGCCAAGAGCTAGCCGAGGTAAGAATGGAGCTTTCACAATTGCAAGAATAGATGAGGAAGCCTGTGCGGTCGCATGTGCAATGTATACATTGTGGTGGAAACCACCTCCCAGCCGAGTGCCAAGATTCTAGATCTAGGCTGTGCTCAAACTGTAGTAGGTTTGGTCATGACGCATTACATTGTAGATTGCTAAGGAGACTCCCATATGCGCATCAATACAACCCTCCATACTTAGGCAACATGCCACCTAACCTCTTTGGCAGGGGAGCCCAGTTGGTGCTTCCAGCACCAAATGACGCAAGACCAGCCATTCCTAGGCTAGAGATGAACCCAACAGGCATACCCAGACCACCATGGCCCTATGTAACCCAACCACCAAATGACGCTCCTGTTCACTATGTGGAAGAACCTAGTGAAGAGGAGACCTATGTGAACCCATACATATCCTATGATGAGGAAGGCAATCCAGTCCTGATGGACTACCGACCAGTACCGGTAATGGTGCTAGGTAGAGGAAGAGGTAGAGGCTTTGGAGGACCAAGCCAAGATCCAATTTCGTACTGGACTTGCGGTCATCCAGGCCATATTTCATCATGTTGCCCGGAAAGGGAACATGCAAACAAGGACAAAGCTGACCTTCGATGCACCGAGTGTGGAATCACATACCTATTTTTTGATTGTCCTAGATGGAAGCCATCAACTAGTTCTGCCAATGTGCCCTCCGTACTCTTGGGGCTATTCGGTGTGGAGACATTTGGCAATGAGGATACGCCCATCCCACTGCATGTCATGACGCGAGCACAGACAAAACAAACATGCATCTCATTGCCTGGGCCAACTTATGGCAAGAATTAAAGTATTGGGTGGAGGGAAAAGAAAAGCATGCTACCGCTGACTTGCAAGAGCAGAACACAGTCATGCAGATTCCAAGCCTAACGCTACACTCAGTTCCAAGGTCACTGCACGTCAATGCTTTCTGGGAAGGCACTGAGATGCACGTAGTCTTACCTAATTTAGCCTTGGGGGATGCAACACTAAAAGGAATCGTAGACACAGGCACCGGTGTCAATGTCTTGAGTCACACAGTTCTACAGGCCTGGGGAAACCCACCCGTGGAAACAATTAGGTTCAACGTCACATTGGCCAATGGAATGAAGGTCAGACCATTCGAGGTCCTAAAGAATTGGCTAGTGAAGGTTGCAGGGGTGCAGTTTTCCATGAACTTCATTGTCATGAAGGGAGTGGACTACGACATACTGCTAGGATGACCCTGGATGAGGAACTCTCGAGTTATTGAAGATTGGGATAACAATCTCATCTTCTTGGGGAATAGAATGGAAGCAGTAAGGGTTGAGATGGATACCTGGAAGACTACCCTAGTCAGCCTAGATGCTATCTCAACCATGCCAAAAGGTGATGCATAGGCAAGCAAACCCTATGGGTCATTGACCAAGTACAGAGGACGAGTGGGACTAGATGCACGTCTTGGCAACCGTTGACCTACCATTCTTAGATGAAGAAGAGCTATATAGGCAAGCTGCTAAATCACCAAGCAACCCAGCAAGGGAGCCCATTGTGCCACTCTGCATGATGGCAGGAACCTCACGTGATCTAGAGAAACCAGTCTCGTTCCATATCCCCACCAACAAGCTCAAGCTTCAGGGAATCATAGACTGCCTGATCGCTAAATTGAACGGCAACATGGCTGCTAATCTAAAACCCCTAGGTGATCTTTTGGCTAAGCTTGAGTGGAAATGGACCAAAATTCACGATCTTAACCTGTTATACAATTGGGCTTTAGTCACCGATGAAGAGGATATTGGAGAGGAAAACCTGGGGGATGACGAGCAGTCAGAGGTGCAAGATTCTGATGATGAGGAGTACAAGGACTACCACTCTATTAGAGATGAGAGTGAAGAAGAGTTAGACACGATAGAATATGACACTGAAGGGAGAGTGATCGAATAGATCAAGATAGACTCTAGGCCTAGAAGGGAAAGGGTAGGCTGGAATGAAAGAGGAGTCATGCGGATGGAGTGTGATAGATCCTGGTTGGAGCACATAGGAGCCATGGATTACGAGCAGGTAGGGATGGCGCAACCATTGGTAGCTCCAGTGCTTAAGACGAATACACCTATTGAATTACGACCCCTTGGCGAAACTCCTTCCTCAAGCGAGGGATGTGAGTTTAACTCAGATTTTGAAGTTAGTACGGAGTGATCCCGAAATACCCCAACCCTCTAAGGTCAGATGCACCAATCGGGGCTTTCCAGTCCACCTAAGGCGCAGATGGCTAAGGGAGGAGGCCAGGAAGCGAACAAAGGACTCAGAAGCAGAGAGGCAAAAGAAGCCGCAGGATCTCCCCAAATGCTTCACAAAGTTTAAGAAGGGTGATAGAGTGGTGATTTTGCTAGGAGCAAAGAGACAAGGGCAAACCAGTGAGCCAATTGAGGGACCTGCCAAGGTCAAGGAAGCCAACTTGGCAAGGGAAGGCGAGAAGCCTCAATCTGCGTTCATCGCTGATGACTTGACCAAGGATGAGGAGGCTAAACTTGTTGCTCTCCTATGAGAGTATGTTGACGTGTTTGCCTGGTCCTTGGAGGAACTTAAAGGAGTCGATCCTTGTGACCCATAATATCCCAATGGTTCCAGATACGGTGCCAACAAAGCAACGGCCTTACCCTATGAATCCCAAACATGCCCATGTAGTGAAGGAAGAATTTGATAAGCTCATGGAGGAACTTAAAGGAGTCGATCCTAGGGTTGTGACCCATAATATCCCGATGGTTCTAGATGCGGTGCCAACAAAGAAACGGCCTTACCCTATGAATCCCAAACATGCCCATGTAGTGAAGGAAGAAATTGATAAGCTCATGGAGGTAGGATTTATATATGAGATTGAGCACACGGATTGGGTATCGCCCATAGTGATCATTATGAAAAAGAATGGTAAAATTTGAGTGTGCGTGAATTACAAGAAAGTTAATGCCGTTCGAAGAGGGACAACTACCCCTTACCGTATACCGAGCACATGCTGGAGAGGGTGGCAAGCGAAGAAGCCTACAGCTTCCTGGATGGCTTCTCTGGCTATAATCAAGTGCAAGTGCACCCTGACAACATCGTTATGCCCTTTGGGCTAATGAATGCGCCTGCAACCTTCCAACGATTAATGTGCACCATCTTCAAGGATATGCTTAGACACAAGTTAGAGGTGTTCGTAGATGACTTATGCATACACTCTAGTTGGGCTGAACACTTAGAAAACTTGAGAGCTGTCTTTTAATGGTGTCGGTTATACAACCTCTCGTTGAACCCCTTAAAGTGCCAGTTCTAGGTGAAGCACGGATGTATCCTAGGGCACGTAGTGTCAAAGAATGGCATTGCCACCGACTTCTCAAAAGTCAGGGTCATTGTCAACCTACCACCACCCATTAACTACAGGGGCGTTCAATGTTTCTTGGGCCATACGGGATACTACCGACACTTTGTACTGAGTTATGCACTAATTGCTAGACCATTGTACAAGCTGCTGATCGAATTCGAGTGGACTGAGGAACGCCAGCGTGCATATGAATAGCTGAAGAAGGCTCTCACCACTGCACCAATCTTACAAGTCCCAGACTGAAGCATAACATTCCATGTACACATAGATGTCTCTAAGTTTGTTATTGGAGCTGTTCTATGCCAGCCTGGTGAACATAACCTAGACTACCCCGTGAGTTTTGCCAGCAGGCAACTCACCGAAACAGAGATGAACTATTCCACTACAGAAAGGGAAGGGTTAGCCATGGTGTTTGCTGTAAAGAAATTTAGGCATTATCTGTTGGCCACGCCTTTCATCTTTTTCATTGACCACATCAAGCCTTGCTTTATCTTGTGAACAAGCCGTGCGCTACAGGTCGCATGGCGAGACAGTTACTTCTCTTGTTGGAATTTGATTTTTTTGTGGTTGTACACAATGGAAAATAGCACTACATGGTCGATCACATGTCCCGCATACCCATAGGAGAAGCTGTTGGACAAGGTATACCCGACGACCTACTGGATGCTCATCTCTTTGGCCTGTCTAGCGAAGGAGACTTGTTTAGGGCTGATTTGATGCCATATTGGGCCAATGATGTAGTTCAAGTGCTAGAGAATGGTCTGCCTAAGAGGCCTATTGAGAAAGCTAGGCTAAGGAGACTTATCTTAAAAATCGAGCCATACCAACTGATCGCCGGCCAACTCTATAGGTTAGAACAAGACAGTTTGTTGCGTAGATGTGTATGTGAGCGTGAGATACATGATGTATTGAGAGAAGTGCATGGCGGGATAGCTGGAGGACACTTTAGTGGGGATGTGACCGCTCGTAAGGTACTACAATCCCAACTATGGTGGCCCACCCTATTCCGTGATGCTGCTAAGTTTGTCAAACACTGCAATGAGTGCCAGAGGACTAAGGTACCCATGGCAAGGATAAGATGGAGTTGACCCTCGTAATAGCTCAACAGCCCTTCAAAAAATGGGGCATTGACTTCATTGGACCTATCAGTCCTGCGGCACAGTACTCCCAGGCACGCTACATCATTGTGGCAACTGATTACTTAACGAAGTGGGTGGAGGCAAGAGCCACTAGAAAGAATGATGCTAGAACCACTGCAAAGTTCCTATGGGAGCAGGTCTTTTCACGGTTTGGTTGTCCAATCGAACTAGTGAGTGATTAGGGCACGCACTTCATTAATGAAGTGATATCCCACCTGCTCTCAACCTTCCAAATCATTCATAGAAGGTCCTCGCCCTACTACCCTCAAGCAAATGGCCAAGTAGAATCCACTAATAAAATCCTAGTCAATGTGCTTACTAGAATAATATCCACATCACAAAGAGACTGGGATAATAAATTGATGGCGGCTTTGTGGGCCTATCGTATAGCTTATAAGACGGTTGTAGGGACAGAAGCCCTTTAGGTAGACTTATGGAATGGAGACCATTCTACCCTTAGATTTCTTTGTCCCTAGCTTAAGGATAGCAGCTCAGGAGTGTTGGGAGGGAAGAGAAGCTTGGACCAACTGCTTAGTGGAGTTAGAGAGTCTCACAAAGACTCGACTCTTAGCCACCCACGCTCTGATTTATGAGAAGGCACGACGAAAGATGTGGTTTGACAAGCATGTCAAACAACACAACTTTGATCAAGGGGACCTCGTTCTATTATACTCTGTGAAAGGTCACAAACAGAAAATGAAATTTCGAGGACTGGGACCTTTCCGGGTACGTGCAATTAGTAGAACGGGCAATGTTGAGTTGGAGACGCTCGAAGGTGAAGGAATAGGCTTCTTCAATTGGCAGTTGCATGAAAAAGTACTATCGTCCTTCCCATCCATTGCACGAGCCACCTATGCTTGAAGCCCCTATCAACGTCTGCATGGCCACAATTACCGAACTGATAGATTAAGATGAAGAAGCAATAGCACCTATCTACCTACGAATCACGGTCACTGTAGAATGGACGTATTCCTTTGATGACTTGATTGACGAAGGTGCCGACTATAATATCTTGACGCATGACCATTGGACATCCATCGGTCAACCTAAATTACAACCCACAAACGCTAAACTCGGTCCATTTGGGGGGCAACACTTACTCACTCTTAGGAAAATGCAAAGTGGTTGTCTCCATCAAGTCTGAAAGTATCCTAGTCTTCTTTTATGTGTTACCAAACACTAAAGGGGCCGGTAATAAGTCACTACTAGGTCACACTTTTAAAAAGCAAACGAACTGCAATGTGGACTATAACCTAGATCACATCCATCTTGCTATAGGCAATGTGTGCATAGTGACTACTTTCAGCAAGGGTTATCTTGCACCTCCTACAATTGCAAAGCCACCGATAGAGACCCCTACGGCCACGCCCATGACCAACCCTAAGGAGAATGGCAGTGAGATCCCCACGCTCAAACTGCTAGAACCAAGCCCACCCAGGCCATTCACAAGGCCAAAAAGTCCACGCTCATATGGGTGCCAAAATGACAAGGGCCACCTCCTTGTAAACCGCAGAAACATGCTTCTAAACGCAAAAACTATCAGTCGTAGCCTAAGAGGCAGCTCAGATGCTATCGACATAGGCGCACTACCACGCCACGATGGATCCCCAAAGATCTCTTGCGAGCACAAGGATACTATGAGGGAAACCCCTGGATATGGGTGCCTAAGAGTGGACATTCAAGAGGCTCAACTCTGAGCAACCCCACTCCAGCTAGACAGGCTGGCACATACAAAGCACAAACTACAAAGAAAGCTAAACCAGCACCGGTTGTGATTAATGAATCCCAACACATTTATCATCCCAAGCTGGATGCCCCAGCATCATCCAAGTCAGAGGAGTTGTGCACCCCCATGCCGGCTCAAATAGAATGTAGCACACCTCCTATGCCACTGAAGCCCACTGCAGCATCTCAAAGTGCTCCAGAGTGCAAAGTCCCATATGTGATGCCAGCAATGGAGTCACCACTGTCCAGCCCAATGGCACCATCACCACCAATAAGTCTTCAGCCTTCGTATGAAAGATGATCTTTCCTTTCAGTGGCCAAGGATCTCACTGAGACCTCGGGAGATGACGTAGTGACATGCATCAAGGAGTTGGATAACACCTTCACCACATTCACTAGGAGCTATGAGAGGCTTGACCTAGAACTTCTTGACGAACCCCTTGCTTCTGATGTTTGTGCATTGCCATGCACTTGGGAAGACTACGAGTTTATGACCATCAAATTTTCCAAAATTGTCGCTGAATTAATTGCTAATGGAGAAATCTCAAAGGAACAAGCTGTTCTCAAAAGACTAATCACCTCTTACCGCAAGCCTACTCGCTCTACACTTGAACAAGAACTGGAGGAGCTCACGCAGCTTGCTAGCTCTGCTTCTTCGTTCTTACAACTGTGGTATGCCTTATAACTCCAATGGGAGAAAAAAGGCTTTCGTATCATGACCAATGTTGAGCAAAGGAGGGCAATCAAAAACAATTGAACACGACCCTACTTATGTGGCACCTCTTTCATTTAGGGTTTTTGCGATTACATGCAACATACACTTAGATGACCAGGTGTTGGCCCACCCTTACATTGACCAATTCCTCAAGAAAGAGGAGTTGCACGTTGCTAGTCGCCTCAACTCCGGGGACATCTTTCATGATGTCTTGACCTATCTCACCCAAGCTTCCATACGACCATGCGAACTTGATCGTCATGCCTAGCTTGAATATAACCCTAACCTTTATACTTGAATGTTGGCCAAGTAACTCGCCCCAAACAATCCATGCGAGCCCTCTTTCTCCCCTTGCTAATCCTAGGAAGGATTCCCTTAAAACTTAAGGAAAAGGGGGGGGGGGGGGGGGGCGAGCAAATGAGAGCCAAGTGATGAGAAAAATGCATAATGGATGAAAATGATCAACTGAATTCAAATGTATAAGAGGGGGGGGGGAGGGGGGTAGCAAATGATGAGCCAAGTGATGTAGCAAAATGTATATGGATGAAAATGATCAATTGAGTTCAAGTAGGAAAGAATGCAAGGAGGAAATAGATGTTTCTTGTGAATTATAAGTTTCATTCCTCTGAATCAGCACGAAAAATTGTCATACGCATTCTTTATTGGGTTCTTGTTAGTGATGAGTCAATTTATAACGCTAATGTTGGCTTGATGTGATGACATGCACCTACCATGGCAGACACAGTAAACTCCCATTCACTAAAGCAGAGTTGACAAAGTATGGAATCAGCGTCGAGACGCGTGGATTGAGCCATTTCACATTCAAGCATACCATGAATTTACATGAAGCCATCCTGGAAGAGCTGGCCGTGAGGGAGTTGGTGGACAAATGTAACCTCCAAAAGTACGTGGAAAAGGTTGGGAACTGGCTCTAGACTACAGCATGTGCACGGACTTCTTAAGAAGCTTTGATGAAGGGAGGAGCTGTGGCATGGTCACAGTAAGGACCGGTGACCAGAAAAGAAGGGTGCAAGTGCCCCTTAATGCAGACATTGTCGAGAAAGCCCTGGGGCTTCCTAGTGCAGCAGTATGCTGACTTGGAACAGAGAAGTGCCAAACTAGAAAGGTATGGATAGTTAGTAGCTCAAGAAGACGAGCCAAGCGAGCGGCAAGAGGATACCATATCTTTTCAGCTATGGTATGAACTCGAGGAACAAGACAGACTGGAGAGAGAGATAGAGTTCCTAGCATAGGAAATGCCGGAAATCCCTGCAAGAAGCAGAAGCACAAAGGCTACAACATGAGGCACAATGACTGCAAGGTGCATTGGAGATTGCCAAGGGAGACACAAAGGCCCTCATGGCCATGGCCTTCACACAAAGAAGATTGCACCTTGCAGAGATCCAAAGCCATGAGCAACTAGTGCAAGAAAAGTCAGAACTAATTGCTAAGCTAGAACATCAAGCAAAAGAAATTGCTGAAGAACAACTAGCAGGTGGTAACCACCTTAGCAAGTGAGCTAGAAGAGGGAAGAAAGAACATGGACGAGAGAGCCAACGAGTGGGAAAAGAACAATTTTGAAAGGGTTAGGCAATTAACAGAACGCTTGGCGGTGGTTGAGTGCAAGAGAGTGCTTGCCAAATCTAGGGCAGAAGTAGCTGATGTATGCACCAACACACAAAGGCAAGCCTTTCTCAGCACAATACTACATATCACCCAAGCGGAGGGCAATAATTCAGTGGAGAAGGTAAGAAGGAAGCTAGAACTAACTACCCGAGCGCTAAGGTATGGCCTTCAAGAACGAGAGCTTCCAACAGGCACAGGAATCACGAGAGAGCAGCAATTTCACTATCTACGTTGTGCCGGCCTCTCTACTGTTGAGCTTAAGGAACTTGGGTTCGAAGAACATGAGCAGCCAACACCACCACCACAAGCGGCCCTAGAAGTGGTCGAGTAGAATGTTGAAGAGGGTCCGGACTTGGAGCAAGATGCTGAAGAAGAACAACAAAGAATGCCCAATCCGCCTCTACCAGACCTCCTGCATGAAGAGCCCGAAGATGCCCACATGCCCGAGCGCATTGTGGCAGCCAGAAGAAGAAGGCAGGAATTGGTAGAGGAAGCCCAACGCAGAGTACGGTCACTACCTAGACAATTCCCTAAAGAGCCAATGCCACTATGAGGGGATCCCAACCCTATCAATTGGCCTCAGGAATTAGTCATATGGCGTGACCGGGAGTTCCAGATGAGACCATTTGAGCTCTCATTTGCTTATCCACTCTCTTTGAATTGTGCGTTGCCTCTAGGCATTCTAGCCAAGATCAAGGACCTGGCCAATGATCTTGCAAACAAGTGGATAGAGGAAAGGAGCCTCATAATAACCAGGTGGAGGCAAGAGCCCACAGATTACGCAGGAAAAGGTAAACAGGGTTCCCAAAACCGTCCAAGGCTACGAGGCACAGTCGAAGTGGTGGAGGAGGATTTGGGATGCCAATTTTGATGCCTAGACCACCTTCTATAGCTCACTTCTTGAAGAACGCAACGACCCCATCTATATGCCCTACCCCCGTAGGCATGGAGTTGATTATGACTGAAACATTCATGGGGATTTTGACTTTCCTAGAATATATAACGTAAATGCCCGAAGCCCCGAGGAATGCTTAGTCTTTAGAATAGAGGATCTCCTCCCATCTATCAACCGCTTCCTTGCGGATTTTTCTTCTTGCTAGGATCCAACCTTCTTAACCACCTGTAATTATCTTAGGCTTATCAAATTCCTATTAATGTAGAGACCTACAACCGAGGAAGCCCACCTCCCTCCACTCTTTTTTGACATCAACCTAGGGATAGATAGTAGGGCCATGACTAGATTAATGATGAGGGCAACCTTGCTTCCCTCGTTTTGCCTAGAAATCTTAGAGAATATGAATGATATCCACTTCACGAGGTGCAATCATCCCTTCTTGTCGTCCACACCTTTGAAGGCCCGGGCCACTATTAAAGAATATCTACAAAGTCGTGCATTCCTATCCCAATGCTTGTGACCACCTAGTACTTTGGCTGAGGTGATAGGCATAAGCCAGAATGCCTTCTTTGTATGCAATTCTCCAAAATTTTAAAAATAAAAAACGGAAAAAAAAAGCACAGGCGCTCACTTTGCTCACTACACCTAGGGTTCACCCCTAGCCCCTCCCCCCACTTCACGCTTAGGACAAATCAAGGGCAAGACTTCCAAACCTGTCACCCTAAGTTCTACATTGCACCTCCAACAACACAGGAACTGGGTCCTTAAGTGTGGGACATTACCAAGGGCCTACCCAAGGTTAAACCCATCTCCCAGTTCCACTGCACATGCACTTACACCACACCGTGAGACAAACACACCCCTTAGGGAGTGCACAACTTTCTCTTGCAAGCTATGATCGTGACTCAGTGACTGGCGACCCAGCTAAGGAAGACCATCCACGACATCTGCTAATGACCAAGAATTTTTCCATAAGTCGAACAAGACACCACTATAGCAGCTTCAGGAGCTTTTGCATACTCGGACGGTTAAATGGACCAACATGCTTGATGTGGCTAACCATCTGCCTGCTGATGGCTACCATGACTCAACCAAATCAAGTAGAAGGAAAACTCAGTGATGGATCCACCATTAGCATAGATCTTGGAACCTCATATTCTCCAAATGATTACAGAGCCCCAGTTTTGACAACCGTCGCAAAAGGGAGGCTACAACTGTGTGACAAATGTCGAGCATCTTCATGAAGAACAAAGCACACCAAAATCTCTCCCGATCATCATTAATCAAACTCTATCACCTCTCATTCACAACAACACCTTTTGATTATGATCATCTACCCACCAGTTCCACTTAGCAACAACCCCAACTACCCTACTGCAGCACAGAGGATCAGAAAATGGAGCAGAGGAGCAGAAAAAATGGAAGAAGGAGATAACCGAAAGATCACAGGACAAAGGAAGGAAAAGGTGCCCTGGATGGAGGTTAGACCCTGAAAATTTGAATGACGACCTCTTCAGAAGGCCTCAGTGTCGCCTCGATAAAAAAAAAGAGTAAAAGCGTGCCATTAAACGTGAAGGCGCTCATGAATCCTTGTAAAAGAGTGTTGGGCTCACTCCTATGCAAATTGTATGCATTAGTCGGGAATGAGATAAGTTAGAATGGTGGGAAATAGGAAAAGAGGGCCTAGGTTAATGGCCGGCCATGTAAAAAGTGAGGATGACTGCCCAAAAAGTAGGGCATGTATATAAAGTTCAAAAGTGAATGAGAAGCTCATTCTTGTGTGTGGCCAAAGTTTCTTCTTCTTCTTCTCTTGTTTCTTGCCTTCTTTCTTGTGCTTGAGTGAGGGATTGAGGGAGTGTGAGTTAGTGAGGGATTGAGGGAGTGTGAGGGAGTGAGTGTGTAAGAGTGAGGGATCATGGAGAAGAAGCTTCCCATCTTCTCTCTTCATCTTTTCTTCTTCTCTTATCTTCTCTTTTCTCGCGCCGCTATGGAGGATGGAGCTTGATGGAGAGGGCTTGAGGTTGCTTGAGCTTGCCGCAAGGATCGTGGAGCTACCGGAGTGCAAGAGAGAGGAGGGAGCTCGATCGAGCATCAAGGTAAGCTCACTACACCCGTAAGGTAGGAATTGCGTGTCGGCTATGTGAGAGATAGCCATGGCCGCTCAGCTTGAAACGCTTGATCAATAAGCGGTCCGTAGGTCTCGGGATAGAGCTCCGTAACTCCCCTCCACATGTGATGGCTGTTAGTGATGGTAGATACAAAAAACCGATAGCCAACAAGAACTCTCAATTGTTCCTTGGATTTTTCATCAGTGAAGAGGAGGGGCCAGCTTCCGATGAAAATATAAAAATGATGCGCTCCCTCTTCAGCTCTTTCTCTAGGAGAAGTGGATCTGACACTTTAGCGAGGTCGCATAATGTTGCAAGCACACACATTGCTCCACCACGCGTTTGGTCAAACAAGTAAAGAATCTTTGAATGCTTGATTAGAACCACCTTCTCCAAGCTAGATGTCACAGGTATCGCTCGAAAAGGTCCAAACATGGTCAAACCTTGAATTTTCATTATTATTTGTTGCCCTCCTGGTGAGCACTTCTTATGGAAGACCACCAAATCTGCAACAAGGTTACCAATATACTCCTTAAGAGCTGAATCCTTGCATCGATCTGCATGTCGAGCTCCTCCTTGCCTTGATGCAAACTCATCTATATACAGTATGTCCTGAATGACAAAGTCAAATCAAACAATATATTTAGCAACTAACCTAGAATTATCAGAAAGCAATGAAACTTGATGGTAGGGTGTGTCGGGTCCCCCGGAGTCCACCGATGAAATCTTGGCCAAAAATGATGCTTGCAGTTGCCCCTGGCATATGGGGCCACTTTTCGGTGAAATCTTGGCAAAAAATGATGCATGTAGCTGCCCTGTCCAAAGTCTGGCATTTGGGGCCAGTAGACTCCGGGGGACCCGACGCACCCTACCATCAAGTTTCATTGCATAAATATATAGTAGTTAGAAATCTCACCTTCTCGAGATCATCTTGTATCTTCATTTCCTCGTGTGCCAGGGAGGCACCTCTTTGGGCAGAGGGATCTACAAACTCCTTGGTAGGAAGGCGGGGCCTTGGTCCGAACAAATCATGCTGTAGTGCTTCAAATTCAACATCGGGCACAAGGTAATATTCTTCAACTGAGGTAATATGCTCTTGTGCTGCTATGATCACACTCACAGTATCTAAGCTTGTGCCATCATATCTTCCAATCTCTGCCATTGTTGGATGCACATCCATGTAATCATAATCGATCAGGTCTTGTATTGAATCCTTGATTAGGATAGAAAACAACTCTTCTTCCTTCATTTCCAAGTATTGCAGTACATCTGATAGAAGCAAGTATTGCACACCATCTACTTCAATGGGTGTCAAGGAGGCAAGGTTGGGTTTGTCGACTTGTGGCTGTTCTGAAGAAGATGGTGCCATGAGAGCCAACCCTTGCTCTGTCACCACTCGATGTCCCTCTTCAACATTTATGAGCTCTTCAATCGGTTCTTGTCCCGTGTATGTGATAGAAACAACCAGTGGAGTTGTATCTTCATCGCTCTCCTCCTCTAGGGATGTATCCAATGCAAGGAGGTAAATTGCCAATGTGCAATCACACTCCACGAGATCCAAAGGTGATATAGTGCATACTCTATGTGAAGGATCCACATGGGCCAGACACCTATTCACCTCTTTTTGGTGATTCTTCCCAGCCTGAAATACCATGAGATGTTCCAGAGGCACCCAAGTCATGTCCGATCCCTCAATGGAGTATGTGCATGTAGCAATGGTGCTCACAAAGTCTTCCAAAACCTGAAGGGGGGATCCAGCAATGAGAACATGCTTTCAAGGTTGAAGTTCTTAGAGAAAACCTGGAATATTTCGTCACCCTGGTTGGCAAAGATAGTCTTGTGGATCCACTCATCAAAGTGTACGCGAGTGTAACGTTCGCGTAAACATTTTTTTAAAAAATGGATAATACAAATTTTTTAATATATATTCCCCTCCCCAGCCGACTGATGTGCTGGAAGTGGAGGGGAATAGCAAGGAAGCAGAAGCTCCTCGGTGGGAGCTCATTGGTGTGGGAGGCCATGCGATGCGACACATAGGAGAGGGAGGATCCCCCTCCCTCCCCTATTTAAGAGAGGGATTGCTGCCATGGAGGGGGAGGAATGAAGGGCTGCCAATTCCCTGTGCTGCTGCCGTGAGGAAGAAGGAGGACGTGAGGGCCACCGGTGCAGTCAATGAGAGTGTGAGAGAAGGGGAGGAGGGATTCTGCGCTGGCCACCTGGCTTGAGGTGACGCGATGCCGTCGAAGGAGGGAGGTGCCGCCTCCATTGCGCCGTTGGACGGTGTTCAATACCCCCCCAAGCTTCTGGAAGCTTGGAAGCTTCCAAAGGGGGGGCCTCCTTAACCCCCCTTCTTGTGCTTTCAAACCTTTTATTGTCCCCCCACCCCCCCCCCCCCCCCTCGTATTTTAATCCCCCACTCCCATGAGGTGTTGCAACCACAAGCCTTTCTTTTGGGTCTATTACCCCGTGTCCTAAAAACCCCAAGGCCCCCCTTCTTATGTTTTTTTTTTGAACCCCCCCCCCCCCCCCAGTTGGTATCAAAGCCGACCAACAACGGAATTGTTTTTATGAAATCTTAATAAGATGAAGTAAAGCAAATGTTGTTGTCCAAACATTTCCTTACCTTCAATGCTGTCTTGCAGAATTACGAAGCATGGAACAAGTTCTTGGTATTTCGAGTCATGTTTATGACTGCAATGCATTCTTCGCATTATAGACAAAGGGTTGGGATGATGAATATCCTGGAGCAGATCTATAATCCATCACATTTGTAGATGAAACGAAGATGGACGGGTGCTTCAGGAATCTACTATATAGCTGCCCATCGGTTTGCTTACCTACAAATCAACTTAAAGAGGATCAAGTGGTTGGAAGACCTGAAAGTCGTGAAGCTGTTCATTTTTGTGGAAGCTCATGTAAACTCAACTTTACATATTCGAGGTCGAAGGGTTGAGATGAACTCATATGTATATGAGGAAGTAGCCCATGTTATCCCTACCGATAGGATTAAAGTGTTGGGCCACCATGAGAAGTATAGATTCCAATGGAAAGGATATCCTGAACTTTCAATGACTTACCGATTCTTGAAGATCCATGACCCGAAACCTTACTATTATACAGTTCATGTAGATAAATGTAATACAATGTTGTTCTCCCCAAACTAAATGTAACATTTGGCTTATCATCGCAAGAAATGTTGTATTCAAAAGGGCTATGGCCATATAAATACAAATAAAGACTTCTTTTTATCAATGTCTAATTGTGCATAAGAGTTGATAAAAACTTAAGTAGCTGCATTGTTTACATGAGAGCTGAACTAAAGATGTAATATAAATCAACGATAATTATCGTATAATAACATTAAGAAAACCTTTATTCAGGCACAACCCCAGGTACAGGTTCCTAATTCGCCTCCTACATCAAGTACTGCTGTGATCCAGGAGAAGAAGTTCCTTCTCAGGCAGATTAAGCCACCTGAGTTTGACGGGAGAGGCAGATTCGTCCAAGCTGATGCTAAAATTTGGATTGAATCCATGGAGGATTACTTCGAAGCAACCGGTACTGCACCTGCCAATCAGGCTATGTTTGCTAAGCTAAAGCTCATTAACGAAGCCAGGCTTTGGTGGAAGCAATGGTGCAGGGATCAAGGGATCACAGAGGGATCCGTTACTTGGGAGAAGTTGAAGAAAGCTGTGCAAGGAAGATATTTACCACCTGCTTATCGCATACAGAAAATAAATGAGTTCTATGAACTAAAATAGCTGGGTCTCATGCTTGATGCATACTACTCTAAATTTGTCTCACTTCTTAAGTATGCACCGCAGATGGACATGACACAGCAGGTGTCTAAATTTTGTGCGGGATTAAATCCACAGTCAATACCTGTCTCGAATCTATGCATCCATAAGATCTTCAAGATGCACTCATTCGAGAAGCGCCTATAATTCAGGAGGTGCAAGCTAGACCAAGAGGTAACAAAACTTGGTCTTATATTGACCCGAACAGAGGAGCATTTAGACCTCAAATGAAGAGAGTTCAAGGTCATAATCAGGGACAAAGAAAGAAAGCAAGGACGAATAACGTCAACAACTTTGTTACTACTCAAAGTAATGGCCGAAACCTCCGTTGTTTCCACTGCAATGAACTCGATCACTTCAAGAGGCAATGTCCCAAGCTTGGTGGAGGACATCGCCAAGCGCCTTTCCAAGGAACAGGCCATGGTCAAGGAGCCGCTACCCAAGGAAGAGGAAGAGCTGCCTGCATTGCCAATAGGCAAATGTGCGAAGAAGAAGAAAAGGAAGATCCGACCATGGAAGCAGAATTCGAAAGGGTGAGAGTCCATGCCGCTCTACACAAGAAAGGGCCAAATCGCCAGTTCTCGGTGATTCAGACACCATGGGACTATCAAGGTAAAGGTTTCAAGACCTTGATTGATTGTGGTAGTACGCATTCCTTTATCTCACCAGCATGTGCAAAAAGATTAGGAATAGCCACAGTAGAAGCACCTACCCTGCTTGTGGAATTGGCAAATGGTCGTGAGGTTACTTGTACCATCCAAACTGCTAAGGTGGAATTCTTCCTGGGAGGAAAGAAGACTTCGGTCAAATTCAGAGTCATGAATTTAGGTATCCATGAGTGTTTACTCGGAATGGATTGGCATAAGCCTAACGATGCTCACATTCACTGTGAAAAGGATCAAGTTTCCTTTCGAAACTCTGAAAGGGAATTAGTCCACAACTCAAGGTGAGGCTGGAGTACCAAGAATCCAATTGGCCAAAGTATCTCGAATCATAAAAGGATTCAAAAAAGGATTACCTATCTACTTGATTAAACTCAACAAGTTAGATTAGAAGCAAGAATCCCATGAAGGACCTTCTTGGCTAAAGGAATACGCGGATGTATTTCCTGAAGAGTTGACAAAACTCCCGCCTCAAAGAGAAGTGGATCATGAGATTAAGTTAGTACCATGAGCTGCACCAATTGCAAAGAGACCTTATAGAATGTCCATACCAAAAGCAATTGAGCTGAAGGAACAACTCAAGCAACTACTAGACCAGGGCTACATCCGGCCTAGCAGTTCACCGTGGGGAGTTCCAGTACTATTCCAAAAAAAGAAAGATGGGACACTTCGACTATGTATTGATTACCGAGAGTTGAATCAATCAACGGTCAAGAACAAGTACCCTATTCCTAGAATAGATGAGCTTCTTGATCGTCTTCAAGGTGCAAAGATCTTCTCCAAGATTGACCTCACGTCAGGTTACTATCAGATAAGGATCAAGGAAGAAGATATCCCAAAGACGGCCTTCAATACAAGATATGGGCACTTTGAGTTCCTAGTTATGTCATTCGGGCTTACGAATGCACCTGCCACCTTCAATAGGTTAATGCAGGATATCTTTAGGCCATATCTTGATGATTTCATGCTTGTCTTCTTCGACGACACTTTAGTCTATTCTAAACAGGAAAAAGATCATGAACCCCAACTTTGGATTGTCCTTGAAACAATGAGGTCACATAAGCTGTATGCTAAAATGAAGAAGTGTGCATTCTTCAAGCGTCAGATTGAATATCTAGGATTCATAGTATCAGCAGAAGGAATCTCAGTGGACCCAACCAAGGTCAGAGATGTGCTTGAGTGGCCAATACCAACATCCGTCAAAGAGATACACAACTTTCTTGGATTGACAGGATGGTATAGGGTCTTCATAAAAAACTATGCTTTGATTGCAGCACCTCTGACGGACTTACTGAAGAAGCAAACTTCCATTGCATGGTCAACTCCCGAACAAAATAACTTCGACAGATTGAAGCAAAGTTTGGTATCAACACCTATTCTAAAACTTCCAGAACTCAATAAGGAGTTCGAGGTAGTAACTGATGCTAGCATTCTTGCCTTGGGGTGTGTACTTATGCAGGAAGGTCATCTAGTATTATACTCTTCAAGGAAATTGAAGACTCATGAAAAGAATTATGCTACGCATGATCTGGAATTGCTAGCTGTCATCCATGCTCTAAAGCTTTGGAGACATTACCTGTTGGGTAATAAGTTTACTCTAGTAACTGACCATAAGAGTCTCAAATGGATCTTTACCCAGAACGAGCTCAACATGAGGCAACGTCAGTGGATTGAAGTGTTGGAGGAGTATGACTTTGAAATCAAGTACCGACCAGGAAAAGAGAATGTAGTTGCCGATGCACTCAGTCGCGCAAGGAATTCCTTAATTCTCTAATCCTGCAGAATCCATCAACAGCTAGATCTCTAGCTACAAAAGTATATATGCCAAACAACGCTATACTTGAGTTAGCTAGAGAAGAAGCATGCCATGATCCGGCCTACCAAATAATGCTAAGGGAAATCTCTATCAAGGATCAGAATCAAAAGCTGCATGCTAAGTATCATGAATTTTCTATTAATAATGGACTTGTCTACTATAGAACAAGGCTGTGTATACCAGCAAGCCAGTCACTTAAGCAGAAGATATTGTGGGAAGCTCATGATTCCCCTTTCGTATGACATCCTGGCTATGTTAAGACTCTTAATGCAGTTAGGAAGAGCTACCATTGGGAGAGGCTCAAGGGTGACATTCTCAAATATGTCACCAAGTGTTTGTCTTGCCAACATATCAAAGCCGAACATGTCATAATGCCAGGGAAACTGCAACCGCTTGACATCCCCCAAATGAAATGGGAATTCATCAGTATGGATTTTGTTGTAGGCCTACCCCAAGTCCACGGAGGATACAACTCCATCATGGTTGTGGTTGACATGCTTACTAAGGTTGCACACCTTATTCCAGTAAAGACAAACTATAAAGCCTCAGACATTGCAAGATTGTTTATCAAGGAGATATTCAAGCTACATGGTTTACCTAGGAGAATCATTAGTGATCGTGATTCTCTCTTCACATCACACTTCTAGAGAGCTATCTTTGAAGCTATTGGGACTCAACTCTATTTTAGCACCGCCTACCATCCCCAAACAGATGGCCAAACAGAGCGAGTAAATCAAGTCATCGAGGATATGCTTAGGGCATACTGCTGTCGTGAGCCGAAGAGGTGGATTCAATACTTATCTTTGGTTGAATTTGCATACAATGCTTCTTACCAACAAAGCATTCAGGTGACCCCTTTCCAAGCATTGTATGTTCATGATTGTCGAAGTCCCCTAAACTTTTCAAATCCAACCTTAAGGGTTGAAGCTTCAAGGCAGATGTTGGAAGAGATGGATGACCAAGTAAAGTCAATAAGATAGGACATCCAAGTGGCCAAGGATAGACAGAAGGCATATGTGGATTTGAAGCGTCAAGATAGAGTCTTCAAAGAAGGAGACATGGTCTTCATTCGCGTACGCCCTAAAAAGAGTTCCCTATCCTTAGGAGATTGCAAGAAGCTAAGTCGGTATTGTGGACCGTACAAGATCCTCAAGTGCCTAGGACCTAATGCTTATAAACTGCAACTCCCTGAGAACCTAAAAGTTCATAATGTATTCCATATCATCCTATTGAAAAAGTATGTACCTAATCCTAACCATGTACTTGATGACCAACAAGTTGTAATGCCTAGTCAAGAAGTCCTTGAATTAAGGCCTGATAGGATCTTAGATGTTAGGGAGAGACAATTAAGATCCAGAACCCTGAGAGAATGCCTCGTCCAGTGGAAAGATTCCTCTCGAGGACATCAATATCCCCAGTTTATCTTGAGATGAGGACATCTCGATTCCTCTAAGGGGGAGAGAATGTAACGTTCACGTAAATTTTTTTTATAAAGGATAATACAAATATATATATATATATATATATTCCCCTCCCTAGCCGATTGATGTGCTAGAAGGGGAGGGGAATAGCAAGGAAGCGGAAGCTCCTCGGTGGGAGCTCGCTGGTGTGGGAGGCCATGCGATGCGACACATAGGAGAGGGAGGATCCCCCTCCCTCCCCTATTTAAGAGAGGGGTTGCTACTGTGGAGGGGGAGGAATGAAGGGCTGCCAATTCCCTGTGTTGCTGCCGTGAGGAAGAAGGAGGACGTGAGGGCCGCCGATACAGTTAACAAGAGTGTGAGAGAAGGGGAGGAGGGATTCTGCACTGGCCGCCTAGCCTGAGGTGACGCGACGCCATCGAAGGAGGGAGGTGACACGATGCCATCGAAGGAGGGAGGTGCCACCTCCATTGCGCCGTCAGACGGTCTTCAATACCCCCCAAGCTTTTGGAAGCTTGGAAGCTTCCAAAGGGGGGGCCTCCTTAACTCCCCTTCTTGTGCTTTCAAACCTTTTATTGTCCCCCCCCCCCCCCCCTGGGTTTTAAAATCCCCTAAGCCCCTTTCACCCTCGTGCTAAAACCCTTTCCCTGCACTTTGGAATCACTCCCCCCAAGAGCACAAAGGCCTTAAGAGTCTTATTACTTTTTCCCCTGTGTATAATCCCTAAAAGACCTATTCCCTTGGCTTTGGAATCACCCCCTTCCTGTGGCCTCTTAAAACCACTTCTCCCGCCCTTAAGCCCTTTCCTTGGCTTCAAAACCTTTCACCCTCCCCCATGTGTAAACCCCCATAAGCCCTTTTTCTCCAAGTTTGACCTAAGGGTCCTTCGACCTTACTTATAACCTTTACGGTTACTATATTCCCTTAGAGTTCTCTCCCGCACCTTGTGTTTTTTTTCCGTCCCTTTTCATTCCTTGTTGAACGAGTCATTATAAGGCCATTAAGCCTTCCCCATGGCTTCACTGGGTCTTAGTCGTAAAAGATTCTAAAACACCCTTTCGAATTCCTGACTTCAAGGAGGGAGCCTTCCAAAAAACTACTTTCGACGGACGGTGCAAGGGGAGCAACGGTGAATTCCAAAGAAGAGTTGTAAAGCTGCTTCCACGTCCGAACGACTACAATTGCAATGCCTCCTAAGAAAGTCCAAGGCGCAACCGCGGGAGGGTCATCTCCCGATATCTATGTGGATATGTCACCCCAAACCCAGTTTTTCCTTCTTAATTTTTATTTGATATTGTTGCAATTCAAGCATGCAAGGTTAATTATTAGAAATAGGATATATTTTCGTCCTAGTTGTTCACAACGAAGGAACTTAGACATCAATACTTTTAAATGAAACATGCAAATTAAGAAAGTATAAACGCATTTCTAGCGAATAGTTTATGCATTGAAATGAATTATAAGATTAGATTATTATCCATTGAAATAGTATACTTCGATTAGGCCTAGAAGTATAAACTATATCTTGTACTATTAATCCATATCCTCTTTGCAATGAATCATCATGGAAAGTGCAAACATGAAATGATTCTTACGATGCATAAACTCTAGGAAAATGTCGTTTGTCAACAACATAAATTATCAAGTAAAAGGTTGCTTATTCAGCATGAATTTTGTTCGCAAAGTGTAGGAAGATTATTGGAATTAACCTAACCTCAAATCAATAAAGTTTAGAATTGAAGAATCAATTTACGCATAAACAACAAAACATGTGGAAGTAATCTCGAAATTATCTTCTAGAGTTAACCAAATTGGCATAAACTTAAAACACCTAAGCTGCGAAATATTCGTTGGGAATGAGTTAAATTCCAAGAAATGCCTATACCTTAAATATTTGCCCACATTCACTAAATGTAGGGACAGTGAATTGTAATCATAAAAAGAACTAGGGTTTTTCCCTGAGAATCTTACAAAGATGAAGCTTGGAAACCCTAGGTCTAATGACATCAACTTAAAGAACTTGAAACAGATTGTTTCGTGACTCCATAGTCTCATAGCTCGATGCAGCACTTGCGCAACAAGTGCAGAATTATGATCTTGTGATTGGATCACAAGGGAATGGCCAAGTTCCCACAATGAAGTTGGCATGTCCTTACGCAAGTTATCTTGCGAGAGGATGAATAATCATCCTAATTTAATATCCTTCTTGAGTAAGGAAGATTGTTTGGAAACTAATGACCAACCGATAAACTTAAAGTTTGACCAAGTCGGGTTAATAGGGTACACCCTAACCTAGGATATAGGGGATATTTCCAAGTTGCAAGTTATCCCGGATCGAGTGCGGGACGCATTCGAAAGGAAGGATTCATTCCTTAGCAGTTTGCCAACAACAAAAACGATCAATGGAAATGTTTGTGCTTGCTATAGATTTTAGAGCATTGTTTGGCTTTGTTTGATCAATGAATTAAAAAGATAAATGGATATCTATACTTCAGGTTGAAGTCTTGAAGGGAGAGACAGCTTCAGTTACCCCCGACTGCTTGCCTGACCCTAACCAAGGGGGTTGTTGACCGTGCCGGGAAAGTGGACCGAACCCGCCGCGAGAGGTCTCTCCGTTGAGCGTTACTTGGAGCAGGAAGATGCTTGGGTGCTAGGGGGCTCTGGCCGTAAGTCCCTTGCCTTCCAAGTCCTGCACAAGAGGCTAACGTGACTCAAGATTGGATCTCGAGGCCCGCATACTAGTCTATGGGCGGAAACTTGGATTAGTGATCCCTGTGGATTGCTGGATAGCCTTCGAGCAAATTGTGGATAAGCCTACGGGCTAGACTCTTTGATTTTCAAATATAAATATGATAACCTGTTAATAAGAAACTTGTCCGATATTATTTTTCTATGTCAAGTGATAAAATTACGTGAAGGAACCAGTGCCTAACGGGTTAATTAAAGAAGCTAGTTGTTACATGTCCAACTAATGTGTTAGGTAATTAAATAACTAAAACAACCCGAGGAAAGTGCGGAGGATGGGCCATAGGTCCGTCCTACGGATGGGTGGTCCCGGTTAGCCGGAAACTTTTCTCAAATTCACGATGGACAATCGGAAGATCACCAAAGAACACGAACAACTAAAGCATTGACCTAGAGTTAAGAGTGAACCCAATTTACGATGTTTTAGGGGAACAGAATGGGACTATGCCTTATGGCAGAGAGGTTGAGCTTTGCCTCCCTCTCGTTTCCCATTCTCCTTGAACCAAGTGCAACGTGAATCCACTTCAGACCTGGCATTTCTGCGTAAAGTAGTTCGCTTGGGTCCGACGCTAGCGGCTGTTATGAAATGACCAATCAGGAAAACCCTAATTCAGGTCGATCCTAAGTGGGAACGATCGGAATACTTTCACTATGTGGCAGATGTAGAAAGCCCTAGATCGCAAACCCCGTAACATTCCATGGGAGTGCCGGGCGGAGCTTTCTAGACATCCTTTCCGATGGACTACTGAGACGTGTCCTGGATGACACTAGTGGGCACGTTACAGCAAGCATCCATCGTAGCAGGTAGGAGGGATGTGGTGGATATAAAGAGATGAAGAGAGAAAGTGTGAAATGAAACAATGAAACAAGAACTAAACTAGTTCTACCTTAAAAACCTTAAGTTTTAAACCATTAAGGGTTGTTCGCATACGATATTTAGTTATGGCTTTACTTACATCTTTGTAAAGTTTACATGCATATGTAAATGTGTTGATGTGGAAAGTGTATAACAAGTGTATGATTTTGCATAAATACCATAATTTTTAAATATTGCAAGTTTGTAAGCAACAATATTCTATTGGTCAAAAAAATCCAAAAATTTACAGGTGTTGGATATTACAACTTGTGGTGTTGGGATTTTTAGGGAGATTCTACAATTTCTAAAATATGTGGAGCCACACACTTTCCGTTGGTAATAGTATCCTCAGCTCGGCTTTGAATTTTCCTACCATCTAGTTTAAAATAGAAGCTTCCTGGTGCATTATACTCAAGGGCCAATCATCCTCCATTTGCAACACTTGGGGCTCGCAGCCCTCACAAATGACAGTAACATCCACAGCTACACTTTCACGAATGTCTTGATCAAGGAACAACCATTTACCCTTGAGCATCCTCCATCTACAATACTTGAACACCAAGCATAAAGTTTGTCGTGCAACAAAGTACCTGTAATTGGAAAGGAAAGTTAGCCGATTCATCCCAAAGTAAGATAATAGTCAACTAAGAGAGAAATTTTTACCTGAAAGCCATGTCCCTTGTTGTGACTCGACACTCCACTGTGTCAGGACTGTGAGTTATTTTTTATGTCCAAGTTTTGCCTAGAATCCTTGTTACATAATCCTCTGATGTATTTTTAATGACGTACATGCTTTTGGTACGTCTCAAATCCTTACATTCCTTAAACATGTGTGCAAAAATTGCAATCGGTATGAACCAACTTAGATGTACATTCTTTGAGCCAGTGCTTGGCTTCATAGAATTCAATATGTCTGTTGAAATTTTTGTGCTACACATGTACAAAATGTCTCTACTACACAATGGCCATTCTATGTTATTGAGATTCGATATGTGCATAGACTCAAGGGTCCCATATTCTCGACTCCCCTTGGGTAATATGTACTTGGAGTCATAGAAAAACAACAAGGTCCTCTGCAAGTTGCTTAGCTGTGCGCTCCTCAAAGAGCAATCTACACTTTAAATCCATCTAAAAGATGTAACTCTTAGTAATGTGATAAATAGTCTCATATTCCATTTTGGAGAAATCAACACCAATACATTAAAGGTAGGATATTACATTATCCAATACATTAAAGGTAGGATATTACATTTTGGATAAATCAACACCAATACATTAAAGGTAGGATATTACATTATCCAAATTTTATTTCATGGTTTTGTGACTAACCTAAATCACTTGAGAGTCTAGATTGGGTTCCATCTCTACATACCCTAAACCAATTTGAAAGTTTGGACTTCAAAGTAATCTAATAATATCAAGAAAACTATTGCATTGTTTGATTATGACTCCTCTAAACCTCATGAGAGTCTAGAAATCATATATACTTACCATTACACAAGTTTCACCAATTTTTTTCAAGTAACTATTTGGAAAAGATTGTTTTCAATTACATTTGTGTTTATACTGAAAGGACTTTGGTGAGCCTTGTGTAACGGGATAATTAAGGAAGTTTTTTTTAAATGCATAATCATATAATGGTAGAAACCTAATTAAATAACTAAAATTAATAGGTGGATTGGGTAGGAAGCAGGTGGATAGTTGTTTTAATGGTTCTATCCTACAAATGGTGGACCCCATGAGTCAAGTGACTTTCTAAACATTTAGTTGACCTAATGGAGTTAGAAAAATTCACATATATTGACCTAATATGCATTGAGAGTGGTATCACTCATTTTCATGATTGTCTTGAATGCAAGGTATTCAGTAGCATCCCACCTAGGTCTCTACAAGGCCTAATGTCTAAAAAGCTAGAGCCACAAACGTTTGACCTAGAAGATAAAGAACAAATAACTCGTTCATATCTTGGTCAAACTCATTGCCAAAAGAGAGCATATCAACGATGCTCTCATTGATGAAGGTTCAAATTACAACATCTTGGCATACGATGCATAGATCAAAATAAAAAACTTGAGCTTGTACCAATAAATGTAGCTATTCAACCTTACAAAGGATCTCTATATTCCCTCCTTGGAAAAAGTCTCATGACCATAGAAACTTTTAGCATACCAATCAAAGAAAGGGCTGGTAGATTGCCTTAGAGTCATCTTTGAAACCTAATGAGAATAGCAAGGAACAAGAGGAGAAAAGAGAACCACTTAGTAAGAATCATCCTAGTCCAAGAGAGAGAACCAAAGTTGTTAAGGACAACAACACAACTTTTCTGGCTATTAGGGAAAGAATCTCATCAAGAAGAAAGAGATGACAAAGGGCATACAATTTTAAGCATCAATGGAGAGTTAGTTAAGAAAAATCCTTGATGGTTTCCAAAGCCTTGTCGTTTGCTCAAGGGTACAATGCAAGAAACCAATGGACCTAGTTGCCAAAACAAACATACAACCAGCTCCATTAACCATAGCCCAAGTCCCACAAAATTCAAGGAAGAAGAGAAAGAGGCCTAAACATAGATCTAGGTTAAAGGACCAAGATGATTGAGGAGACAAAAACAATCACCAGCTCCATTAACCATAGCCCATCCCATAAAAATCAAGGAACAAGAGAAAGAGGCCTAAATGTAGATCTAGGTTAAGGACCAAGATGATTGAGGAGACAAAAAAAAACAACTTAAAGATGAAAATCCAATTTTGTCTATCAATAGAAGATGCATGAGGCTACAATTACTAAAGTGCAATAGCTTGAGACAGTTGCCAATCCACAAAAGCAACTAGTGGTGTCTAAGAAGTCATCAACTCAAAAGGAGGAAACAAAGTAGGCACACACCTAGGATGTTGCTCAAGCTAAAAGGAAAGGATCAAAGATGAATGTGATTGAGCCATCCAACATCGATAAGGAGGAACCCAATGCTTTTTTCTTGGTCCATCCAAATGTTAAAAGTCTCTTGAACCCAAGGGACAATTTTTAATCTAAATAGAAATATGAAACATAGTAGCAATCTAGTGTAGTTACCCAATTCAAGAATGTAGATCCAGAAGGGGCAACCAAGGACACTCCCAAGAACCAATGGCCTCTCTCTACACATGTTATCAACAAGGATATGTGTGGAATTTCTAACTTGGTTGAGACTTCCAAGATTGACCAATCCACTAAGCCAATAAGGACATGCCAAGATTAACCAATCCATTAAGCCAACGGTCACTACTTTCAAATTTGATGGGGGGCCTAAGTAGTCATAGTCCCTCTCATTGACAACCAAACCTATCACTTTAGTCAAGGAACAAGCCTGTATTGCTTCAACAACACAAAGGGATATGAATATTTTCATAAAGAGAACAATGAGTCTACCAGTTCAAAAGACATGCTCCTCTTGACCAACAGCTCTAGCACACTTGAAGCTTAGGCTAATCAAGAGATCTCTCATGGAGGTGGCATAAGAGATGGTGCAGCAAAATAATGAACCTACAACAAAGAGCCTAATAGAACTAGATGATACATTGGCATCACTTGCTTGTGCATATGTTCATGCCGGCATTGGAGTTTCAATAGACGAACATAAGAAGCTCGTAGAATGGCCATTGACATGGGAAGAACAAGAACACATCTGCTTGCATTATCCACCAATTATGGGAGAATTCATGAAGTTCTCACCCAAGACCCACAAATTCTTGATACCTATGATCTAGTTCCATATGACTCTCACTTATTTGAATTATTCTAAGGTTAAGTGATATTAAATCTAATATTTCCTCTACTTTTTCTCTTGTAGATTTCACATCTTCATCCAATAACATGAAGCAAAGTAACTTACCTAAATCCTCTCCTAACAAGAATGCAACAACACAAAGTAGCATGACACAAATTGATTTATCTAAAACCTCTCCTAACAAGAATGCAACAACATAAGGTAGCATGCTAGATCCTAACAAAAATGCAACAACACAGAGTAACAAGAATCTTGAGGTAGTCAACTAAACACATTTTCAGATTAGCACCTCCAAGCCATCCCCTCTAATTAGCCTAAAACCCAAATATCATTGCAGATCTATTTGCAAAATGGCCATAGATATGGCTAAGCAAAAAAAGTTGCAAGAACAAGGGTGCTTCCTCCAAGTGGATTCATTTTTGGGCACATTTTCCAAAGTATTTGCAATGATATACATGGGACTTCAACAATGATCTGTTAGTTTCTAAATGGCATCCCACTTGGGATGAGAGTGAGCACCTCTTTCATAAAAGCATTGGAAAAGTTTTCGAGGACTTTCTTTGAGAAGAAACTACAATCATGTTAAGTTGTTCTCTATATATGTTTCTAGCCCAACAAGTAAAGATCAATCAACAATCAATGAACTTAAGTAGAAATGCAATTTCTCAAGTGCATTCTTGAATAAGTGGTATTCCCACGGGTGTGATTTTCTAGCAAGCTTTTTTAACTATGTGCCTAGTTAGGTGAGCTTTTAGGGCAAACTTTCTAATCCATGATGTAAAAATGCGAGTTTAGAAAATATAATCGGCTAAGCATTATGGTGGGTTGTATGTGTGTGTGTGTGTGTGTGTGTGTGTGTGTGTGTGTATGTGTGACATTTACATACATGCATGGATGGAAACACCTCTCTATCCTAAAATAGGATCCTTACCATTATTTTCTTCCCATGTAAAAGGAATGGCTCTCTCAAATTTAGGGCACCATAAACTTTTTGGCCCTCATTCCTCAAGCTTATGGGAATCAAAATAGTCCCTTCTAAAGGGGGGTTCCTAAAAATCATCTCTATGCCCCTGAACCTTTGATCTTCAAGTCCTATCCCCATCCCACAAGGCCTTTGTATAGGCCTTGGAAGCTTACAAAGCGTAGTCTAACCTTCAAACTTTTTAAGCTCTACTGTGCTTTATCCTAGCTTATGGTATATGTATTTTGTTATTCAATGCCAAAATAAATACATCAAGATGTGTTTTTAGGGAAATAATAAATGTGTATTTAGGAAATAAAGAAAGTATTTTCATATATGTAAACCACCTTGAAGCTATTAATATCCCAAAAAAATTTTAAAATTGTGATCCATACAAAAAGTTACATACTATAGTAGAGTGTAAATTTTGGTGATTTTTACCCCAAAAATGAGCTCAAAAGGCCCAAAAACCTTAAGAACTATTGCAAACATGACCTATTCCTAGTCTTTACATAAAGACTTAGAGATATAGTTCTATGACCCCTTGGAAGATCTAGTTGGATTGTAGAACTATATCTCTAAGACTTAATGTTAGACTTTATCTTCCAAGGGCTTGTAGAAACTATATCACATAGACCATCCAAGGGCTCATGGAATTATATCTCTAAGACTTTACCTTCCAAGGGCTTGCAAATCTACATCTCTAAGACTTTATCTAAAGGTATGGAAATAAGTCATATTTATAGTCATTCTTAAGGGTTTTTAGGCCTTCTAATCTCAATTTTGGGATCAAACCACACTTTTCAAGCTCTAAAATGGTGCATAAGCTCCATTTGGGATAGAATAAGCCATGTTTGCATTCATTCTAAAGGATTTTGGGCCTTTTGAGCTCAGTTTTATGGTCAAAATCACACTTTTCAAGCTCTAAAGTGGTCTAGAAGGTCAAAAGGCCCCAAAGCCTTAAGAACCACTACAGACATGACCTATTTTATTTGGGATGAAATAGGTCATGTTTCCAATCCTTCTTATCAAAATCGTACTTTTCAAGTCTAAAGTGGCCTAGGCTAGCGTAAGCCATTTGAAGGCTTGTAGAACTACATCTTTGGAGCTTTATATAGATGTTAAATGGGTCATGTCTATAATAATTTTTAAGGTTTTTGTGCCTTTTTAGCTTAACTTAAGAGTGGGTTTTCCCCTGATGTTCTCCTTGGTCTTGCACAACCTTCTCTTTAGGCCCCTCACTCTTCTTTTCCTTGCGGAAGACCCTCCATTACATGTAACATGCCAACCTTCCATTTTTGCTATTAATAGAAATGTCTTTTTACTCAACTTTTGACAAAGTGTATTTTTTAAAAGTTGAGGAAAAATGAAATTGTTTCTCAACTTTTAATAGAAGTGTATTAAAATTTGAGAAAATTTACATTTCTATTGAAGTTGAGAAAAAGCTCACCAAAAATATTTGATGATCCAAAAGGCTTGCCTAAGTCACACTCTAACAAGCATTTGGTTCTAGTAAGTCGATTCACTCTTGTTATACAAGCTCAATTTGATTCAATGAGCATTCAATTTGATGAGCATAAGGCTTTTGATTCAATGAGTCTATTGCAAGGTGTTAGGCAAGCTCACTTTGATTCAATGAGCATTCAATTTGATGAGCATAAGGCTTTTAATTCAATGTGTCTATTGCAAGGTGTTTTTGTTCAATTGCTAAGGTGTCCAATTTGATCCACAAGGTGAAAGTTTGAGTCCTCATTAGATTTTCAAGGAAAGCATTTAATTCATCCCCAATTTATTACACAAGCAATCATACCTACTTGTTCAATTTGACTCTCCAATATTCAATTCTCATTGTTCAAGAGCTTTGAGGCTTATGGGTTGGGTTCAAAGGTCTTTTTATGAGTTTGGATACCTAGTCATTCACAAACTCTCTCTTTGGGTACTCGGTTCTCCCGTTCAACTCCACTTTATAGTACCAAAAGTGATATTCTCCTCCCTTGTTTGATTCCAAGCTTGCCTTTTAAAAAAACATTCGATTTAATGGTTGTACATGTTATGCTCCTTCAACATTCTAGTCATGTGACTCATCAAGAGCCATTTGTTTACAAGCATCTTGTTTGAGGGCTTGTCACATCTCCTAGGTATGTTTTTAAACTCTTCATACCATTCTTCTCCTCAACCTTCTCTCTCTCTTTCTACTTCTTTCTCAATCTGCTCAATTGTGGTCTACTTTTCTATGCTTGTCAAATGATCACCCTTACACTATACTCAAGGTGAGCTCAATTGTCTATGAGGAAATGCTTGTCAAATGATCACCCTTACTCAAACACTATACTCAAGGTGAGCTCAATTGTCTATGAGGATATGCATTCAATCACACTATTTGATTCACCCTCTCTTTTTCTCTATCCGAGTGACTTTATTAAATAGGCACCTATGCCTCCCTTTTTTAGATGAGCTAGTTCCACTAGGTCCCTCTCTTTAACTCCTTCTCTCATGACAAAATTTTTCTTTTAGTTATACTCTAGCACGACAGTCTTGCTCTCTACATGTGCTTATAATCATGTTCCTTCTAGCTCAAACAATGTTTTTGATGCCTATTCTTTGGGAGATAGATTTTCCCACATCATCTTCCATTTCTCTTTTGTTTTGTTTCTTGTTTTTATAAGTTTTTACAACTCTCTCTTTTGTTTGAATGCCTCTAGCACTCAAATGAGTTGTACTCGAAAAATGCTTCACCGACCACCAGTTTCAAGTCCCTGTCTTGTGACAAGGATGCTAAGATGAGGAAGGATTTAGTGTCAAGAATCGCGTGGTGGGGGGACTTGCTAAAGATGCTGCGCCAAACACACACAGAATGCATAAGGAGAAGCTCACTCAAGAGACAAGAAGAGAGATGGAGGCCAAAACGTTTTCTTGCTATTTATTTCTTCTTCTTCCACACACTTTACAATGTACACAAAGTATAGATAAGATACAACATAAAGGAAAGTGGCCTACTAAGTCAAACAATGCATAACCGACTACAGTAGTCGATTGACGCTATAACTATGCCAGCTGTAAATAGGTGTAACAACCTGAATATAATAAGTAATGAGTCAGTGGCTATGTGAGAGTCATAATGACCACCAATGTGCTAAGTGTAGATGTGTGGACCCATCTAACCAGGCGGTCCATCATCAATGTCCGCATGTGTTGAGCTTGTCATCTCAACACTCCCCCTCAAGCTCAACTGCATCTCTGCAACTCCAAGTAAGCTTCGAAACTTTTGAAGCTTCTCTGTACCCAATGCCTTCGTGAAGATGTCAGTTATCTGATCCTGTGTGCTGACATACACCAAGTCAATCTCACCTGCTACTAGTACCTTCTCTCTCACAAAGTGATAGTGTACCTCAATATGTTTTGTCCTGGCATGGAACACAGGGTTCCTAGCCAACTGTATACTACTCATGTTGTCACAATAAATGACAACTGGACCTTCCACCTACACATCCAAATCAACCATTAACTTTTGTAGCCATACTACCTCACATACTGCAATAGCAGCACCTCTATACTCAGCCTCTGTACTCGACAAAGCAACTGTAGATTGCTTTTTGCTGCTCCAAGCAACTGCTGCACTGCCAAGAGAGAACATGTATCTGCTGGTAGATCTTCTATCAGACATAGTACCAGCCCAATCTGCATCTGTATATCCAAACACATGTACATCTGTACCTGCCTCATAGAAAAGTCCATAATGTAATGTGGACTTCACATATCTCAATATGCGTCTGACTGCATCCAAATGTGGCTTTCTAGGTACTTGCATAAACTGACTCACAAGACCAACAGCGTAGCTCAAGTCTGGCCTTGTAATGGTCATGTAGATCAAACTCCCCACTATCCTCCTGAACATAGTAGGGTCTTCTATCTCATCCCCAACATCAGCACTCAACTTTACATTCTGCTCCAATGGGACTGAAAGTGGTTTGCATGCTATCATACCATACTTGGACAACATATCCAAGTCATACTGTCTTTGGGATAGCCATATACCATCATCACATCTGATCACCTCAATGCCAAGGAAGTACCTTAGCTCACCTAAATCCTTCATCTCAAACTTCTTCTTCAAAAAGTCCTTGACTTCAGCAATCCCACTATCACTATCACCTGTAATAATTAAGTCATTCACATAGATGACTATGATGACCAAACATGCATCTCCCTTTCTCACATAAAGTGAGTGATCAGCATCAGAAACATAAAAGCCAATATTGACAAGATACTCTCTGATCTTGTCAAACTATGCTCTAGGTGCTTGCTTGAGCCCATAGAGCGCCTTCTTCAACCTGCACACATACGTGGGATGCTCTAAATCTTCATAGCTTGCTGGTTGATCCATATGCACTTCTTCTTGCAAATCACCATGCAAGAAGGCATTCTTCACATCCATTTTCTGCAACCTCCAACCTTTGGCTGCTACCAAAGCAATAGCACATCTGACACTTGCCATCCTAGCAACTGGACTGAAGGTTTCTTCATAATCTATGCCATATGTCTGCGCATAGCCTTTTGCAACCAGCCTAGCTTTGTACCTACTAATAGAACCATCTGCATTGTGCTTAATCTTATAAACCCACTTACATCCAATAGCTTTCTTGCCTTTCAGCAATGATACTGGATCCCAAGTCTTATTGGCCTCTAATGCAGCCATCTCCTCATCCATTGCTACATCCCAATGAGCATGACCAACAGCCTCCTAAAAACATGTGGGCTCAACATCTTCAACTAGTTTCACCATATAAGCATAATGGTAAGCTGCATAACCTTCAAAACCAAATCTTTTAATGGGGTATCTGACCCTGCTAGTTCTGCGTACCACCGGATCACTCAATGGAGCCTTTACATTACTATGAGCTCTCTGTACACCTAGTGTCCTGACAGAAGGAATACCAAGCTCATCATCCAAGATCTCGAGCCACTAGAGTCTCCATCAAGAACTACATCAATGCCATCTGACACTTTATTCTTTCCTTTGTCTTTGCCTGTAGTGCTACTAGATGTACCTGAAGATGTAGAGATACTCCTTAGTCTCCCATACCAAGGACTACTAGATGATGTCTCTGGTCCACTAAGAGTCCGTGATTCTTGCTTTTCAGCCTGCACATGAGTGTCATGATCATCATCATTATCCAATGCATCACCACTAGATGCATACCAACTGCTCATTTCATCAAAGATGACATCCCTGCTCACTCTGAACTTACATGTGACAGGGTTATAACAGTGATACCCTTTTTGCTCTAAAGAGTATCCAATAAAAACACATTTTTCTGCCTTTGGGTCAAGCTTCTTCTGTAGCTCATCTGGCACATGAACGTATGCAACACAGCCAAATACCTTCAAGTGCGATACATCAAGCTTCTTCCCAGTAAAGCATTCTTCAAGAGTCATCCCATGAACTGCAGTTGTGAGAGTTCTGTTCATAATATAAACAAGAGTATGAACAACCTCAGACCAAAAATTCTTAGGCATATTCTTTTCAGCCATCAAGGCGCGTGCAACTTCTGCAATATGTATGTTTTTCCTTTCTGCAACCCCATTTTGCTGTGGGGTATATCTGCATGTGAACTGTCTCTTTATTCCATGAGACCTCAGAAAATCACTGAACTCATTCGAGAGGTATTCTCCCCCTCCATCTGACCTCAAGCACTTTACTTTCAAGCCTGTTTCTCTTTCAACTGCAGCCTTGAAAGTTCTAAAGTGCTCAAACGCTTCACTCTTTTCCTTCATAAAATATACCCATAGCTTTCTAGAACAATTATCAATGAATGTGACAAAGTATGAACTGCCTCCAAGAGATACATTTTGTGCAGGCCGCCAAATGTCTGTATGCACAACATCAAGGATATTTTTGCTTACATCTCTATCATGTGAAAAGGATTGTCTTGCATGCTTACCAAACTGACATGCTTCGCATACCTTATGAAATTCTGCAACTCTAAATGTAGGCAAACCTATAATCAACCCTTTAGACTGCATTAATTTCAGCCTTTGTACATTTGCATGTCCAATACGTTTGTGCCAAATTTCAATATCTGCAACAACACCTTTTCCTTTAGCATACATAGCAGCATTCATAGTAGGAATTTCAGCATCCAAAGTAAACATACGTCCAACTCTACTTCCCTTTGCTACCAACCTACACTTATCATTGAAGTCTTCTACAAAGCAGCTCTTTGCATTAAATCTGACTTACAGCCCTTGTTCTACTATCTGACCGACTGACACCAAGTTCTTTGTAATAGATGGCACATGTAATACATCTGAAAGACTCTTTGTCTTACCATCATGCAAGGACAAGGGAACTTTTCCAATGTGTGAAATTGGGTGGCATGAATCATCACACGTCTGCACATAACCTGCATTTTGTAAATCCTGCATCTCTCCAAACCATTTTGCATGGCCGGTCATATGATTGGATGCACCTGAATCAACATACCAAACATCATCATGTGTTTCCTTTCCTGTAGCAACATTCAGCATATGCTGCATAACAAACAGACGTTCATTTTTGTCTTCATTCTGTCGTGAAGATGATGCATAGTTTCCTTGCTGCAACTTACCACTACGAATGTCATCTTTCTTAGCATAACATTGGGCTACAATATGACCTGTTTTACCACAATAGTGACACACAATACCAGAGTTGTTAGAACCTCTGTTCTGCCATCCACCTCTTCCTCTAAAGCTCCTCCTGCCTCTAAAGTTACCATGACCTCCTAAAACGTGCATATGTCCAAATTGCTGATTCAATCTATTTTGCTGGTTGTCACTACCATGCCCTGTACCACGGCCTCTTGAAGAGAACCTGCCACATCCCCTTCCTGAACTGGAGTAGAAAGCTTGAACCTGTTCACCACTTCTTTCAGATGTCTCACTCTGCATGTTGATCTCTTCAGTGATCATAAGAGAGACCAACTCATCAAAATCCGGAAATGGCTCTCTAACATATACGGAAGTTACAAAAGACTTCCAAGCCTTTTTATTGTTAAGTCCACCCAAGGTAGACAACACCAAATCATCATCATCGGGCATTGCATCAATCGCTGCCAATGCATCTGCAATTCTCCTTACCTTCAGTGCATACTCATTGATAGACATCTTCCCTTTCTTCAATGTATTCAACTCTTGCTTGAGTTGAATCTTTTGTGCCTTTGTATTTATGGAAAACATACTTTCAAGTATGGTCCAAGCTGCATATGAATTCATTGCATTTCTAATATATCCCAGCATATTATTGTCAATTACTGCAAACAGCCAATACATGACCTTCTTGTCTTTTGCATTCCATTCCTTCCGTGCCTTTGTCTCTTTTGCAGTTGGAGGATCACTCACCTTCGGCTCCTTTTCTTCACCTGAAACAAACTCGTAGAGGCCTTTTCCAATAAGGAAGTTCGTGACACGGAACTTCCATGAAGGGTATTTGTTCTTGTCGAGCTTCTCAATGATGGGGCTTCCACTGTTCTCTGCCATTATCACAAAACTAATACCAAACAGCAAGCAAATCTTCTGTAACCCTCGACCTGTAGTGCACAGCAATACACTAGACAGCCTTTTTCACTATCTGCTCAACAATACATGCAATCTGCAACCTGTTTGCATATAAACCTTATGTTTGCTTCCTGCAAACACCTCAAGAATTACAGATTCGCAATTTGTAACCTGCACACCCACTTTCGGTCAAAACAGCCGAAATCACAGTCTACCCTAAAACTGTTGTCCGCAACCTTGCGGCTCTAAAACGGGGCCTGAAACGGCCTCAGATGCCCAAAATAACTACGGGAGAGCCCTAAATGATAAATATGTAGAATACACAGTGGTCTTCGCGCACACGAAATCTCACTGCAATCTAAGATTTTTGCTTTGCCCTGCTTCCGGTGCCTCCACAAGCACTATCCAAGAGAAAGAGTGGAAGGATGGGAGAGCTTCTTACCCATGGCTTGCTTGCTCGAACCTTGCTTCTTCTCCTTCACTTCAGCCTTCGAAATCAGCCTCTCTCAATGGTGCGTCTTTAATACCATGTCAAGAATCGCATGGTGGGGGGACTTGCTCAAGATGCTACACCGAACACACACAGAATGCACAAGGAGAAGCTCACTCAAGAGACAAGAAGAGAGATGGAGGCCAAAACGTTTTCTTGCTAGTTTTTTCTTCTTCTTCCACACACTTTTCAATGTATACAAAGTATAGATAATATACAACATAAAGGAAAGTGGCCTACTAAGTCAAACAATGCATAACCAACTACACTAGTCAACTAGCGCTATAACTATGCCAGCTGCTGTAAATAGGTGTAACAACCTAAATATAATAAGTAATGAGTCATTGGCCATGTGAGAGTCATAATGACCACCGATGTGCTAAGTGTAGACGTATGGACCCATCTAACCAAGCCGTCCATCATCAATGCTCGCATGTGTTGAGCTTGTCATCTCAACATTTAGGAGCTTGCCAAGTACTCCATATGGTGTTTCTCATGCTCTCACTATCATACTCTCTCCCTCACACACTCTCTCTCTCAATAGCACACAAGAGTCACAAGCAAGCAATAAAAGAGAATGAATAGAGTAAGCTTGTTCAAAAGTTGGCACACACTCAAATGACTTGTTCCATTCTCTTCTCTCTTTTTATACATGCTTTTGGGGGTTTCCACCCCTTTTTGGGTCACTTGGGTACTCAACCCACTCAAGTGGCCTCATGATCAAAATTTTCAATATAAGTTCTTAAAGACTAAATGGGACACTGCTCCACACACAAAAATTATTACAAGTTGCATGGCAATGAGCTTGTCTCTTGGCTTCAATTGATTATCCAATCTACTTAATCATTCTCTCATATGAAATTGAGTGTTTATATTGACAAAATTTTGATCTAAATTTAATCCTCCATTTTGATGGGCACTCTTTTACTTCTTCTCTTGCTCAATATTTCTTTGCTTACTCATGAAGGGTTGACTTTAACTATGTATTTCCATTTGATAATCATATTTTAACAAAATTTCAATGGTTAAATGTATTATCATAAGCTAATGATTTGTGATCTTGTAAACTAATTGTTTATGTATGTGGATATCAACATCATCAATGATATATGATAAGCACTAAATTCTAGGATATTTCTAGCATGAGCATGGTAGTGTACAATATAAACATGCCAAAACAAGGTTGCTACGAGATGGCATTGATATGCGTGCTTATCATACAATGACTATTGTTGATAAGCACATTAGTGTTCACATTGGTATACTACAACATGCTTATACTAAGTCAATATTAATTATGGGTTTAAAGATAACATTTGACTTCATTCTAAACATGGTGCAAGATGTAAGAAAAATCACCAATATTTTATACCTTACCTTTTTTTTCTAATATCAAAATACATTGGTGCAAGATACATGTAAACTAGTACCAAGGTGTCACATCCAATGCATCTTCATCTCTATCTATCGTATATTTACTCTTAACCCTAAGCACATTGGTACAAGATGCATGCATACTAGTATTCAAGAGGGAGCTAATGTATTTTATAGTTGGGATGTATCTTTTCCAAGTATTAAATGTGATGTTGTATCTAGTTGTTCGCATTAGACTTTCATTTTTGTTGGCAATATCTAGCATGACTTTTATTTGATTATTTATTTATTTTTCAAAACATATCTAAAAATTTAAAAAACCACGTGCAGATAGATGTGTTGATGCTACTATAGGCTTTGAAGTTGGGAAAGGTGTATTACAATAGATTTAGTTCTGTTGTACAAATAAAATGTGAGCTCTAGTTCATATAGAGAGGGTATATCTCTCATATGAAATACTATTTTTTACTAAATAATTCTTTCACATGAAAGAGCTTTCCTACAAAATATTCTTCTTTTGAAAATATTAGTGAATGTAAAAGGGTAATCATTAAAAAATACTTGCAAATAATATAGACATATAAATACAACCTAGGCACAAGCAATGCCTACAAGCAGTATTTGTAGTATACACTCAATATACATCAAGTTACCAATCGCAGATGTATAAGGAACCTTGGCCATGCTCACTTGGCTTGGGCTTGTCCTCTTGGCTAAGTTTCAAATATGGAGACAATGGAACATTGCAGCCTTCCTCCTCTCCATATTAAAATGCTCAAGTAGCTTCCCAATGTACTCCTTTGGGACACATAGAGATTTTCCTTGTTGGCACATGCCAAGAATGTGACCAATATTTTCCGGATCCTACATGTCAAAGGTTTCATGCAACCTTTTCTTCAATATATCCACATCCATGAGTGACTTGCCGCCAATTAGCATGCATTTGCATAAAGAATCAATATCATAAAGCTACCATCCAGAGCCTTCTATGTGTATAAGTAGTAATTAGTCTCACTCCTAGTGTATCTTTGAGACCTCATGAAAGCGTTAAACTTATGATACCACTCCTTAGGAGACCAACCTTTTCCATCTTAACTCATTCTAAACTTCATTAACACAAATTTATATTCTACATCACATATTACTTTTGGAGCCTACTTTAGCCCTACTATTTGCTAGTCCAAGTACCTAGGATAGGACTCATTATCGTCAAGCTCCCAAGCTGTACTAAATTATACACTTATGATGACATTTTAGCCATGCTAGAGGTGATTCCTCAAATTTTCTCCATGCTAAAATCCTAGTCTCTCAAGTAATCATAAGAGGGTCTCTTACCATACCACCCCCTTCTAGAATCTTGTCATCCAATGGTTTGCTAGGTGATCAATTAATCAAATGAACAAGGGCTCATCGGACATTAATTGGATTTCTTGTCTCAGAAAAGAAATGGGCCAAAGACTCTCTACACTAACTACAAAAGGATTATGACCATTCCACAAGATAACCATATCTATGAGAGTTGTATGTGTCTCATCTTGGGTATCTTGATCCAAGTTGATCTATTCCCCTCGCAAAAGTCGTCATCTTCTATATCGAAAGTGAATAATGAGACTTTATATTTATGAAAATTACTTACAAAGATGTATTTGATCATACCATGATCTACCAATACATCATTTCATGGATCCTTTCCTCATGAAAAGTATCAGGGCCTATATTCTCATATCTTGGGTGATTCTCATGTACATGGCAAACAACATAATGTGGTGGCTCTTGGGGATAACCAAAACATCCAGTATCAAAATAAGGCCTTCGTTGCACTACAACAACTTTCTCGAGTGGTATTATTTGTAACACTTTTCGGTATACCCACAAGGTTTCAGATACAGGCTCATCCCCAATGTCTAGTATCCGTTCAGCAAGGCATTGAACAAAAGATATATCTTAACTATCCTTAGTTGTTCAGCCCATCGAATCCTCCATAGTTCATAATGAAGAACAATGTTATGTCCATAATATATCTCCATATGTGACCTTTTCCTTGGCCATAAATCTCTCACATACCATGAGTTAGAAGGAGGTTGCAATACAGTTGGAGGAATAAAGATCATCTCCATTATCTCAAATATAACCTCATAGTATGAGAATTTATTTGACCCTAAGGCTACTTGATACATGATGGGAAAAATATCCTGCAAACATGTAGCTTCCTCATCACTAAGTTCCTGATGAGCACAATGCATATGCTAGTCTTAGTGCAAGATAATCAACAACAGTTTTCCTCAAACAACTATGGTTATATTTTTAATTCCTTTTATACGTTGACTACCTAACCTTACACTAAAAGTCCTTTTGAGACCTGGGCTTTGATACCACGTGTGGGGTTCCTCCTCCAACATACCCAAAGGAGCCCTCTAGTAGTCGACTAAAATTCATATCCATGCACATCGCCATCCCGTCTCCCCATAGGAAACCTTGGAATTAGTTGAACATGGGAATCTCAGTTCTACTTCATAGGGGAAGCATGGATAAGTGACCCCTATAACAACAATCTAATGCTCACCTAAGAAAGACCACTTTGTAATCAGTCAAAGGTAGGAGTGAGGTTAACACCGCACTTGGTTCAAAGAGAGTGAGAGACAAAGGAGAGTGTAACTCGATCCCCCTACCCATAAAGTAAAATCTCAGCTCTCTGACCCCCTAAAACAGTGTTAAACCTGATAACTAATCCTACCAATATTGGGAGGGTCACGATTTAATCAACTCTATCTAATGTTGGAAAGTTACTTGACTTATCGGGTCCATGCATCAATCAAACATACTATGTGGTGACAAACTAGACAAAGGCAAGGAAAAACTTGGATACCCATAATCAACAGTTCCTCATAAATACTTGAGGTGTTCATAGAAATTTTGACACAAAGGAACACTTAACAATTATCTATTTTATAAAAAAACATTTTACATAACAAATATACAACTCATTTTTTTGGAAAACCACTATTCTTGAGTATACAATAATGAAGCTCGCTCCCCTACTCGTGGCCTCTTTGAAGGTGGCCCAACTTCTTCTTGTAGTTGTTGCTCTAGTACATTTAAAGAGTGTTGATCAATTTTTGGAATTGATTTACTTCTACACAAGCATCTTTTTCCATATTCTGCAAGCATATTGGGATCCTTTTTTCCACTCATCAACCTAAATGATGCATACACTAAGTGGTATTTGGCATGTAGTTTGTGGAAACCAAGGCCTTGCTCGAAAATTCTCTCTCTCTCTCTCTCTCTCTCTCTCTCTCTCTCTCTCTCTCTCTCTCTCTCTCTCTCTCTCTCTCTCTCTCTCTCTCTCTCTATACCCTTTGCTTCCCCTCCCTCCCACCCCATGCCTTCCCCACCTTCCTTCTCCTCCTCTTCCTTTCCCCATTGCAGCTCACGTCCCCGCATGTCGGCCCATTGTGCTGATGTCACCCAGGTCACCATCGACCGTCTCCCTGTCACTCATGTTGAACATCGCACACTTCATTGTCGTGCTGCCCTCGCAACCATTTTCGAACGCCACCGCCAACTTTGCCACCATCCCGCTTCACTACCACTCCTCTTGCTTACCTAGCCTGCCACCCTGCTGCTTCACCATTGCGCCTATTGCTTACCTGCTACCCCTTGTCTATCCACTGTAATTTTTGTCCACCTAACCACTCACTAAACCCCCCCACCCCCCCATTATCTCGCGCGCCCACCAGTGACCACCCCCCACTCCTCAAATCTCCCCCCCCCCCCCCCAACCCAATTCCCGTTGGCCCCCCCTCCCCACTAGTGACCCCCTTGCCCATCCCACCCTTTCTCCCCATGGACTCCCTTCCCACCCCATAAGCCCTCCCCCCCCCCCCCTCCCCCCAACTAAACCACCATTCCCCCACTAGTCCCCTTTCTCTCGGCCCCCATCACACCCCAAAAAACACACAAAGAAAACATGTTCCATCCCTCCCCCGTAAATCTAGAAATTCCCATCCCTCCCTCGTACACACACCCTTTACCACTGGCATTCCCCTTGCATGACACATATGGGCACGCCCTTAATGTGTTTGCCTTCGAGTCTTTCAAAGTCTTCATGCTCTCGTATTTCGTTTTTGTTTTGTTTGTTGTTTGCATGTGTGGGACAGAGTGTTCCTTTATTTGCCGTTCACATGCGAGGATGCATGTGGGATCTCAATTGTGCTAAAGCATTACTGCTATTAACATGCAGTGTCGCGAATCTCGCTACATGCATTTTAAAACCACATAAAAATTCAAATAAAATCAATTTTTTTTCAAGCAATCTTAAAAAGCTAAAATTTTATTGACATTTTTGTTCATAAAATGTAGTTGAAAAGTACAAATAAAAAATTGGAAAATTTTTAAAAACCTCATAAAAACCTAAAATTTCATTAAAGAGTTCCTAAAATTTTAAAAAGTCAAAAAAATTCTTAAAATTTTGAAAAAAGTCCCAAAAAATCATGATTTATTTTAAAACTTTTTATGACTATTTGCATAATCATTATGTCCAAAACTAGAAAAAAACTAATAATCCAAAATAAATATTTAAAAATAAAAAAATGTGGTATTTTTTGTATTTTTTCCTCATGTTGTAAATTTTCAGCTTGGTGGGATTGTCTTTTGGATTGCTTCAAGGCTGGTTTTCTCTTTACCCATCGATTTTCTCATGCCAATTCAGATTAGGGTGCATTCACACACCCTACATGTATTTTAAAAAAATGTAACTGCACCCCAACCACATTTATTGGTTAAAAGAAATTAGCTGCTCACTTTTTCCATGCACATCCATGCTCAACACACACTAGTTTAATAAAATAAGATAAACCCACAATTCACATTATGTGTGCTTCATATGCACTTAACACAAACAATTTTTAATTTATAATAAAATGAACCAGCTATCACTCTTGCATGCACTAGCAAAAAAAGTGCTACACACACGATAAATTGGTAAAAAATGAATATGCATTTGAACACTCGTGGAGTTAGGATCAAATTCTAGGTTTGTTTAATGCAATGTAAAAATGTAATAATTTTTTAAAAATATAAAATGAACCGTGGTTTTCTTCTTAAGGTTAATCACTTAACTTTAAAAATCGCTCATCGTTAATAATTCGTAAAATCTACCTACCATTAAATCTATCCATCTTCACTACACATCACTCATCTAATCAATGAACACAATACATGGGAAAGAGGGAGACACAATCTATGACTCAGTCCATGTTGATAAGTTTCAATCTAGTCTTGGTTCAATTGTGTCAAGAGTGGTATAGTTTGTGGTATTTTTTCTATGTTGATAGTCACAAATGATGGGGTTCCAAATATGGCATGTATATTTCTTTTTGTTTTTTTTCTTGATATGGGAATTAGGGTGCATGTTTGTTGCATTTCACAAAGCAATTGGTTACACATGTGGGTCAATCATGCCAAATTTTTTCTAAGATGTGGTTTGCTTCGGGTGGTCTTTTGTGTTATGAATGAACCAATCCTTTGTTGAGATCTTATTGGGTTTTTTTTTTCATTGTTTTACAAGCCTCCTCTATGTATGTTTGTGGTGTGAGTTTTGTTTTTTCTATCTAAATGGCACACCACACTTCTCCTCTCGTCTAGTATGTTTCATTGGTCAGTTGTCGAGATTATTCTCAGTTGATGAAATTGGACATTATTACTAAGGCCGGTGGGCTCTCCCAATTTGTGGCTCTCTCATTGCCACTTATTCCTGATGATTATACCCTATGTGATGAATTTTTAACCTCTTATAGCAAGTAGTGTGGCTTTGCTCAAGGTAACATAGTTTTGATGACACCTCAAGGATTGGGGAAGGCTTTATCTCTTCCCCATCATGGGGAATCTTTTCCAAAAGCCCACTAGCTCTTTTTCAATGTCGATATTCTGAATCTCTTACAGTGACAAACCAATGAATTACTAGATGCCAAACAGGTCATCACTACATTTGGCGTTTGTTGTAAATTTTACAATGCACCGTTAAGCATAACAAGATTTGGATCTCTTGGCCCTCTTCCACTCCCTGCTTTGGATAGTATAGAGTGACCAATTCTGAAAACATGTGAATCTTATAGATTAAATATTTATGTAGATATTCAAAGATATCTATGGCCTAATGTAGTTGGCAAGTGGGTGAAGATCACAATCTTCATGCCATTACATGTTTTTGTGGATTTTTTAAAAGATGAAGAAGTTCAAAAAATAACATCAATGTTCATATGCAAATCAGAGAAATGTATGGACCTCCTAGGTGAGAGCTAGGATATAAAAGAAGTGTGTGGGATTATACCCAAAGTGGAACAAAAATATATTGTTTGTAAATATATGATTGCATCACAAAATTTTATTCTAGCTTTATATTACATGAGATGGTATTATGTGAATGGAAAGATCATGGCAATTGATCAAGACTTACAAGATGATGCTGATAATCTTGTGATGATGTTAGAGATTTGGTTGAAGGATGAGCTCTTAACGGATGCTTAGTGTAAGGGCAAACATCTCTTTATATGAGGACCTAAATATCCATGTTGCTTATTTGTTCAAGTGCAATTGTCATGTAGGAAATTTTGGCATGTAATTTGGACATAACCACAGCCATAAAATGGGGAACACATTCTATTTTGGAACAAGAAGTTTGGTTTGTTTCTTTTCTTGTAACCATCTTCATTTCTAGTTAATGACAGTTCTAACTATGGTTTCTTTTCAATTCCTTGTCATTTCTATTTGATTCTATGCTTGAATAGGCTAATTTAGTCTTAGGTGAAGATCCCTTCATTACACTGGTATCAGAGCACTAGTTAGATCCTTTGTCGGCAGTCTTTTTATGTACTTGATCCAGTTACATAGACTAGGGAGTGCAAACCATAGTTAGATTTGAGTGGCAAGACTTGGTTTCTTCATAACCGGAGTTATATTTGAAGATCTACTACAAACAGAGATAAAGATGTAGGTTCTTGGCACTACCCTATGGGAAATGGTGGGCTCCAACCAATTTGGCATGTCGTGATAAAGATTTGGACCAAATTTGGGGTAAGTTTGAAGAGAATGAGGGCTACATGACTTATTGGAGCTTAAGCTGTGATTACTTTTCAAGAACAGGGGTTTCTTCTCTTTCCCTACAAGCTTCTTTCATGGAAACCATGGAAATCTCTGGTCTTACCTTCAAGCCATGAACTCTATCTTGCCATTTGACTTCACAAGCATCTTCCCTGTCACTTGAGCTCTCTATGGAGTACCATATATGAGTGTATAACTCTTTTTTTTTGGTCATGGTAGAGGAGTATGCAGGCTCCGCGATCTACGCCTGAACATACTCTTGCCTCACAGGTTGAAAAATGGAGCTATTAAGCTCTAGCTGGGCCATATAAAGCTCCTACTTCCTTTGGCAATTGGTCTTTTCCAAGCTTTGATGAGGTTTCTTCCATTTTGAGTTTTTCCCTCTCTCATGAAACCCTAACAGGGACAATTTTGGACATCAAGCTTATTTTCACAAACTTATTATCGAGATCATGGGGCTTTTGGTCAATTTCACTTCCTGAAGCCTCTACACAAAGGATAGTACCAACATTGCATGGATTTCCCATGATTATGGAAGAATGGAGTGGATTCTTGAAGGATTCATGGAAGGGGCAGCCAATGTCATTTTAAGGAAGGGAATTATTGGATTCTCTTTCAAATTTTGAAGTTTCTTTGAAGCCTACTTCATACAATGAAGAGTAATTAGCATCCTCAACTCAAGTGGCATCTCTATTGAAGCCTTCTTCATCAAATTTTGGGTCCAATGGTTCATGGGAGCACTCTTCATGAAGATTCTTAATCAAGAAGCTGGATATTAGCATTGGAAAGCTAAAATGGGGATTTCTTGGATTAATAGATGTTGAAGTCAAGCTCTATTTGTTGAAGCCAAGTTCTATTTGTGGGAGATTCCTTCATCAACAACAACACTCTTCTCCTACAAGCTAAAGAGATTTTGGGAAGCAAATGTACTTGGCAAATGCATGATGGAAAATACATGACAATGTATAGTGGCAATTGGTTGCAATAATATGTATGTTTCTTATGACCATTACACATTGGATCAGCATTGAACTGTTGGGACAGGATATGCAAATAGGGTCTCATTGATCTTGCAGTCTACAGTGGATTATTTCAGCCATTTTGGTTATTATAGAGGGTATTTTCAGCTTTAGCAGATGTATGGAGTTCTCTTACAATTCTACATGGTTGGTATATGCTTGAAAATGAGGGTATAAGTCATTAAATGACCAAAACAAAGCATTCACAGGTTGCTAGAATTTTTAGACAGCATAGTAAACTGCTTACAAAATTTTATGTACTCAACTACTTTTAACATTTGATAGCTTGTTAGAAAGAGGACTTCTCAAGCTTCAAGTAGAGCCAAATATTTTGTTATTTGGAGCACTAGAACTCAAGATATTTGAGTTTTTCTTCTATTGTATACTCAGGATTGCATGTATAAAATGGGAGACAAACATGTATATTTTGATGGAAGGGTGTATAAACATGCTTATAATGATCCATATGGGCAATATGATGCTTATGCATTATGTACAAATGGTGGAGAGCATCAATCGTATGCATATGAGCATGATATGGTGCAAATAATGCCTATGGGATATACTATGCAGGGTACCAAGGGCAGCCAACATATGCAATGGATTATCATTTGGAAGAAGAAGTACTAACTTGTCCTTTCTCCTTCAACAATGTCCATGGTACCTACTTACCAAGCCATATGTTGGATGATATCACTTCTAGGGGCCTATGCTATAAATTTGGAAAGAAGAATGTTATTGGTCATTCAAATGTATGCAAGGCACAACATGTTAGAATTTCAGTTGTTTTAGAATGGCCTACTCCTTTTGGCACCCATAGAAAGCTTATACCTCATCAAGAGCTGATGGAAATGAGAAGACAACTCATATGCTATAAATGTGATGTCAATGGTCTCCTAATCATGAAAGTTATTCCAAGAATAGTCATTTTTCTATAGCCCTTGTATTAGAGGATTCTAATGCATATGTATCTTGACAAGTGGAAGTGCAAGTTTGTCAAGGACAGCAAGAAGAAGATAAAGATGCTAATAATGAGATTGAAGACGTAATAGGGTAGTTTGAGAAAATGTCACTTAATGCAATACATGCGGGAAACTTTCAAGAGCAAGATGAAGCTAAAGCTGAAGCTGAAGCTGAAAATGAAGATGAAGAAAGGATTGATATTAATGCAAACAATGTAGTCAAAAAGCAAGGTAACGTAGATTACCAAGAAAAAGAAGACACCTATGATGACAATGACATACAAGAGGGTAGCATTGGGTATGATGAAAGCTTTCATGAGTCCATTCATTCCCAAGAAGAGTGTCATCATGACAATTTTAGCAATGCATTTCAGCCTATATCTCATGAGGATTTTACTGATCTTGATTATGATAGTATTTCAATGCACATAGATCATGCTTACTTGGATGATGTTATGAAAAATGAGGATATCTATGTTCAGGATGATGATCTTTATTTTCCCTATGATGCGGGAGCCTATGAGGATGCTTATGTGGGTCATGGGCAAGATTGGTCATACCCATTTGACCCGGGCAATGATACCTATTCTCATGATGATTATATAATTTATGACAGTTTTTGTGATGGATTTCCTTTCGATCCAGGTGAGGGCAGCACTAACTTGATAAATGATGACCATCATTTGGGTATCCCATATGATCCGGGATAATATTTTTGCCTCTTTACTATGTCATGGAGCAGGGGACAGCCTGTTGTCATAATTTTCTGTTAGAGAAATAATGCATATAACTTCATCAAACATGGAAAATTTTTTCATGGGATGATAGCTTATGTTATGAACTTTATTTCTAGAGTTCATTCGTCCCAATCGGATGATTCTACTGAAAGTTATGCTCCTTTTTCTTCAGCTCCTTGTTTCAGGCCTGTTCATTATTTCATGGCAGTTTCTTCTACAAGTTAAAGACTATTCTTTGAAGATCTTTTCTTGGAGTTCCATTTGGGTTTCAGCTCTGCTACCATCCTTGTAATCATTGTACTTCAAGCTTTGAGGACAAAGCTTCTTTAGGAGGGGATGGTTTGTCATGTAGGAAAATTTGGCATGTAATTTGGACATAACCACTGCCATAAAATGGGCTGACATATGTAAATGTAACCTTAATATTAGGTTTAGCCATAGTTTGGCTAGGGTTAGCTATAGCTATAAATAAGAGGACATCCACTAAATGGGGAACACACTCTATTTTGGAACAAGAAGTTTGGTTTGTTTCTTTCCTTGTAACCATCTTCATTTCCTAGTTAATGACAGTTCTAGCTATGGTTTCTTGTCAATTTCTTGTCATTTCTATTTGACTCTAGGCTTGAATAGGCTAATTTAGTCTTAGGCTAAGATCCCTTCATTACAGCAATGGTTAAGGCAAATAGAATATGTAATCCAAAAGTGTGCTACATTGTCTAAGATACATTTTTCCTATTTGCAAATAACATGAATCACAGTGAACCTTATGTGTAGGTGCCCTAGAGAAAAGAGAGAAATACTTTATGTGAGGACATTCACACTACACAAGTTTTCCTCTTTCCTCAACCTATCCAATAGTACAAATGGAAATACAAAAGCAAATTTGTAAGAAGGATGAAAAGTGACACAAAAACTATTTGAATTCCATTTTCAATCATGGAAATTTGATTACAAAAGCTTTGGATTATGTACAAGAGGGCAATTTTTTATTTGAATATGAATACTATAATTTTGGCATATTTACAATCTTTGCATCCTCTCTATATCTAAAGTGTCCAAATAATTAGTGTCGTTAGTTGAGTGTAGATAATCAAAGTCAATGGCATTGGGATGGGGATATGGCATTTGGACTTGGGGTTTTGGGCATGGAGCTGGATGATCATACATAGGTGGTATTGAGAGATTTCAATGAGAAGTACATTTGATTAGATTTTCAACAATATCTGCTCTAAACAGAAGAACGTCATCATCTATATAAGTTGTTAATTGCTCACACCACATAAAATAGTAGAAATGAGACAAAGTATAAAATTGTTAAGGCTATGTGGGGTTAAATTAACAAAAAGTAAACTTACATTGCCCATTTGATGCCCAAGTAGATGTTCTAGGAGCAGTTTTGCATTGTAGAAAACTCTCCATCCCCGCAGCTATGGCCATCACCTTGCTCCAACACTCTACAAAGAATAATTCTTGTGCTGTCCAACATTCCGTGGTCCTGAACCACTGCCTCTCAAAGCCCTCTACTACCTTTTCAAAAGAACTATTTTGGTAAAGGAAAACACAATTAGTGCTTTTCTCCCTCTCCCTCTCCCTCTCCCTCTCCCTCTCCCTCTCCCTCTCCCTCTCCCTCTCCCTCTCCCTCTCCCTCTCCCTCTTCCTCTTCCTCTCATGGAACTTATTGCTTCACATTGTGATGGTATCCTTTAGTTGAGTTGTCTAGAAAGCATCTCCATGTGGGAATATCATAAATAATCAGACTCAAATGAGATCTACAAGGCAAGGAGGAGGACTATAAAGTTTGGAAATTAAAAAAAGATTTGAGGTAAGTTAAGAGAAACATACCAAAAAGGCCTTACCTTTCATGGTATGCCATAACCAGATATTGTACGAGATCGAAATTGCAATCTCGACAGCAAGAAGAAGATAAAGATGCTAATAATGAGATTGAAGACGTAATAGGGCAGTTTGAGAAAATGTCACTTAATGCAATACATGCAAGAAATTTTCAAGAGCAAGATGAAGTTGAAGCTGAAAATGAAGATGAAGATGAAGATGAAGATGAAGATGAAGATGAAGATGAAGATGAAGAAAGGATTGATATTAATGCAAACAATGTAGTCAAAGAGCAAGGTAACGTGGATTACCAAGAAAAAGAAGACACCTATGATGATGATGACATACAAGAGGGTAGCATTGGGTATGATGAAAGCTTTCATGAGTCCATTCATTCCCAAGAAGAGTGTGATCATGACAGTTTTAGCAATGCATTTCAGCCTATATCTCATGAGGATTTTATTGATCTTGATAAGGATAGTATTTCAATGGACATAGATCATGCTTACTTGGATGATGTTATGCAAAATGAGGATATGTATGCTCACGATGATGATATTTATTTTCCCTATGATCCAGGAGCCTATGAGGATGCTTATGTGGATCATGGGCAGGATTGGTCATACCCATTTGACCCGGGCAATGATACCTATTCTCATGATGATTATCTAATTTATGACAGTTTCTATGATAGATTTCCTTTCGATCCGGGTGAGGGAAGCAGTGACTTGATGGATGATGACCATCATTTGGGTATCCTATATGATCCGGGATAATATTTTTGCCTCTTTCCTATGTCATGGAGCAGGGGACAGCCTGTTGTCATAATTTTTTGTTAGAGAAATAATGTATATAACTTCATCAAACATGGAAACTTTTGTCATGGGATGATAGCTTATGTTATGAATTTTATTTTTAAAGTTCATATGCCCCAATCTGATGATTCTATTGAAAGTTATGCTCCTTTTTCTTCAGCTCCTGTTTCAGGCCTGTTCACTATTTCATGGCAGTTTCTTCTACAAGTTAAAGACTATCCTTTGAAGATCTTTTCTTGGAGTTCCATTTGTGTTTCAACTGCTATTGTCCTTGTAATCATTGTACTTCAAGCTTTGAGAACAAAGCTTCTTTAGGAGGGGATGGTTTGTCATGTAGGAAATTTTGGCATGTAATTTGGACATAACCACTGCCATAAAATGGGCTGACATATGTAAATGTAACCTAACGATTAGGTTTAGCCATATTTTGGCTAGGGTTAGCTATAGCTATAAATAGGAGGACATCCACTTAATGGGGAACACACTCTATTTTGGAACAAGAAGTTTGGTTTGTTTCTTTCCTTGTAACCATCTTCATTTCCTAGTTAATGACAGTTCTAGCTATGGTTTCTTGTCAATTTCTTGTCATTTCTATTTGACTCTAGGCTTGAATAGGCTAATTTAGTCTTAGGCTAAGATCCCTTCATTACAGCAATGGTTAAGGCAAATAGAATATGTAATCCAAAAGTGTGCTACATTGTCTAAGATACATTTTTCCCATTTGCAAATAACATGAATCACAGTGAACCTTATGTGTAGGTGCCCTAGAGAAAAGAGAAATACTTTATGTGAGGACATTCACACTACACAAGTTTTCCTCTTCCCTCAACCTATCCAATAGTACAAATGGAAATACAAAAGCAAATTTGTAAGAAGGATGAAAAGTGACACAAAAACTATTTGAATTCCATTTTCAATCATGGAATTTTGATTACAAAAGCTTTGGACTATGTACAAAAGGGAAATTTTTTATTTGAATACGAATACTATAATTTTGGCATATTTACAATCTTTGCATCCTCTCTATATCTAAAGTGTCCAAATGGTTAGTTCATTAGTTGAGTGTAGATAATCAAAGTCAATGGCATTGGGATGGGGATATGGCATTTGGACTTGGGGTTTTGGGCATGGAGCTGGATGATCGTACATAGGTGGTATTGAGAGATTTCAATGAGAAGCACAGTTGATTGGATTTTCAACAATCTCTACTTTAAACAGAAGAAGGTCATCATCTATATAAGTTGGTAAGTGCTCACACCACATAAAATAGTAGAAATGAGACAAAGTATAAAATTGTTAAGGTTATGTGGGGTTAAATTAACAAAAATTAAACTTACATCACCCATTTGATGCCCAAGTAGATGTTCTAGGAGCAGTTTTGCATTGTAGCAAACTCTCGATCCCTATAGTTATGGCCATCACCTTGCTCCAACACTCTACAAAGAATAATTCTTGTGTTGTCCAACATTCCGTGGTCTTGAACCACTACCTCTCAAAGCCCTTTACTACCTTTTCAAAAGAACTATTTTGGTAAAGGAAAACACAATTAGTGCTTTTCTCCCTCTCCCTCTCCCTCTCCCTCTCCCTCTCCCTCTCCCTCTTCCTCTCATGGAACTTATTGTTTCACATTGTGATGGTATCCTTTAGTTGAGTTGTCTAGAGAGCATCTCCATGTGGGAATATCATAAACAATCAGACTCAAATGAGATCTACAAGGCAAGGAGGAGGACAATAAAGTTTGAAAATTAAAAAAAGATTTGAGGTAAGTTAAGAGAAACATACCAAAAAGGCCTTACCTTTCATGGTATGCCATAACCAGATATTGTACGAGATCAAAATTGCAATCTCTGTACCAGAAGCATAAGAGAAAAGGGTGTGACATTAGCCACCTTCACCTTGTTGCTCTTTTGAAGGGGAGGGATCTCTAAATTTCCCTTAATCTTCATATCTATAATGCCTTGTGGGACCAACAACTTGTCGTATCTCGACCTGAGTAACCTAAGGGATGTGAAGTCCCTAGGCATCACTGTCACACTATGGGCATGAGCTACCAAAATGTAGGAGTCTTGAAAAAATTCTACCATAAAGTCCTCAGCAACTTCATGCAGCCTATATCCAGTGCTAAGCCATGCGAGCGGAAGTCCAAGTTGTTTGTTTTGTATATATCTTTAACAATCCTGGTAAATAGCATATTTGCAATTGCAGGCTCATGGCAATTCATGATCCTCCTTAGCTCTTTAAAGACTAAGGCATGGTGTTGGTGTACTACTTATGATGAGCTCTGGTTTGTAGGGGGTCATCCTCTTCTAGGAACCAAATCCCTATTGTGAGCTTGGGCCAAGAGCCAATGCATCATCCTATACATTTTGTCTAAAGGATGCTCCCTGATGTGCAATGTGTGGGTCTTTGGGGATGATACTGCCCTTGCAGTCTGCTTTGTTCTAGCCATGTCTATGAAAGAGTACAAACATAGTATTAGAACTCCTAATGAGGAAAGTGTGAAAAACTAGAGAAATGGGATAAAAGAGAAAAACCCTACACAACATGTGAGAGGGAGGTCCCAAAATTAGGAGACCCCCCCCCCCCCCGGGCATTGTGCGAGGTTGGAGGAAACTACACAATCCGAGGGTGGGGGCACAACATTAGGAGGCCCTCACCCTAGTGATGTGTAGCCTCTTAGCTGCCACTAGGGGGGAACTGCACAATGAGAGGGTGGGGATCACAACACAGGAACCTCCCCCTCATGTCATGCAACTCTCGGTGGGGTGGGGGGGACTACACAATGCAAGGGCCAAGGGTCGTAAGATTGGGAGGGCCTCCCCTCACGTTGTGCAGCTCCTGCCCAGGGGGGGCAGCACAATGCGAGGGGGGAGGGGCCGAGATTTTTCCATATCCCCCCTCGAATTGGGAAAGACCTGGGTAGACATAATGTGAGGGGAGGGTGCTCTTTCAGCTTATTACATCCAAATCGTATTGTGTGGGCTTCGCAGGGGGAGAGACTCACCATTGTAGATGAGCATTGAGAGCTATGGAGCTTCAAGAGGCTTGCAACATGCAACGTGGAAAATCAACCAACTATAAAATTTTGTGCTATATATGACGGTTACATGTATTGATGTCACTTGATGCCATGTCAATAAGAACATGCATCCACATATGTAAGAATTAAAGGTGCATGCCACGTGTCCGTCACCATGGTCCCTTTTCATCTAAAGAAATGAGTGAGGCACCACGTGTCCACCACCAAGGCTTCTTGGACATGCCGCAATGAATGCGCACATAGTCACCATGTGTGGAATACCTGAGGCTATAAAGAGTCGACCAGGAGCAGATTTTACCCCCTATTTTTCGCTCACTTACTCCCTCTCTATCACTCTACTCTCTTTCTCCTTCCCTCCCCTCAACTTGTATTTCTTGATTGAAGGTCTATTATTGCTCTTTGTCCTAAGATGCAGCCCTTGTTGCACTCTCTTTTGGACTTCTATTGTTTTGATGTAGTAGCTTGCACCCCCTTCCCTTGCGCATTAAAACCCCACAACACAAGGAGGATGGTTTCAAAATCTCGAGCCCCCCCCCCCCCCCCCACATTGTGCGGTCCCCTTGTCCCAAAAACCCACCAAGGACCAATATAACAAGAGGGGAGGGCCTCAAGATTTTTAGCCTACCCCCTCATGTTGTATTTTTTCCTATCCCTACCCCAAACCAGAAAGGACCTACACAATGTGAGGGGAGGACTTGAGATTTTGAAAACACCCCCCCCCCCCCCCCCCCATGTTGTGCTAGTCCGCTCTACCCCAAACTGCGAAGGACCCCCACAATGTGGGGGGGGGGGGGGGGGCACCTTGAGATTTTGAACCCCACCCCCCTCGCATTGTGTGGGTCCAACAACCAACCCCAAACTGCTAAGGACCCTCACAATGTGAAGGTGGGCCTTGATATTTAACCCCCCCCCCCCCCTCTTTTTTCCGATTTGGTGTTTCTCATATAGTTTTGTTTACAAATATGAATGCTACATAGGTTCATTATGTGGAGGGGACTCTTAAAGCATGCAATGATCCCCTCCTAAAGCCTGCAATGAGTGAAACCAATCCTAATGTTCTGACATAACAGCCTGCTAGAATTGAAGGCACTCCTAGTGCTTTGGCACAAGAGCCTAGGAGGAGTGGATGCATTCCTAAGGAGATGCTTGTAGATTTCCTTGGTTGAGTGGGTTAAGACCATCTACTACCACAAGTATCCCGAGTGTTTTCTATCGTTGCCTTTGCAAAGGAATGGATCAAGGCCTCGTGAGTCTACTCAAGGGACATGAGGCCACTTTTTTGGAGCGGAAGTCTACTAGAGAGGTTCCTATTAGAGGGCATATAGTATGTCCATATGAATGATGCCTTTGATAATAAGCCCCAAATGAAAATGTTCTATAGGGCAATGCTAAGGGTTCTTGAGGGCATGAAGAAGGAAGATCTACAATGCCCTGCACACAATCAAAAGTTCCATCTCGTCAAGTACTTTTAGGGGTTTATATGCTTTCTACATGTGTTGCTAGGGGATGAAAGGAAAGAGCCTGTCCAAGACCTAGAAAATACACAACAGCCTTGTGAAGTGGAGACAAAGGGAGTGCAAGAGGTTTTTCACAGCCAGTAGATGTGGCTAATGAGAAGAAGCAAAGTGCTTAACTCAATGTTGAAGCTTTGAGAAGGGAGAACATAGAGGTGGTGGATTCTATTGTTGAGCAATAGGTTGAGGAGGATGTTGGTGAAGTTCCCACAGCTCTGCTCCCCTCCTTCCCTATTGGGGAAAGGCAATATGTTCTCATGTTTGATATCTAGGCTCTTTTTAACATTGAGGAAGGCTATTGCCTAGCCCTTCTTGCATAGAATCTAGAAATAGATTCTAATCTTATTGTATTAGATTCAGATAAGTATTTTCTTGTGGATTCAAATGTCAAGGAAATAGAATACTCTCCATAGCAGAGACTTTGACTACGATATACAAGGATGCACTCCGATATGAGTCATCCATTCCTTCAAAGAAAGAGTTCGAGGAAACACAATAAAATTTGGATGTTTCTCACTTAGGCAGATCAAACAAAGAGTTGACTCTCCTAAGTCTGTGCAAATCGACCAATCATCCATTCAAATATGGAGTGAGTAGTTGCTTGTTTCAGATGAGAATCGAGAGGTTTATTTTATTTCATAAACTATGTTCATTTGGATACCATATTGATTTCCATAAAATTTTTCCTAAGACTCACTAAGTATGTTTGCTATTTTTCAGCTTGTTGTGTACGAAGATGGTTTCATTGGCCCTGCATGTGGCAAACAGAAAGGAGGTTTAGGCAAGGACTCTGCCTTGGGCCCTTATATCAAAGACCTCACATTTCCAAAGCTCGTTTTGTTCCACCACAAGTTCTCAAGGGACAATGCAGAGTTCCCACTTTTTGCATTGAAGACCATGTCAAGATATCTTGGAGGATATCCTATTAGGTGGAACACAAACAAGATAATGTTTTTGGTGGGAAGCTACTGTATAATCGGGTCGAGGTCCAAAAATGCTTTCTTGCAACCGCTCAAACTCCTCATCTGAGATCTCATACTGGAGGGGAAGGGGGAATAAAGGCCAGGAGGTGGGGGGATTATGTGGAATTTTTAATATGTTTTTGTGTTTATTATTTTATGTGGAAAGAAAAAAAATGAATTAGGGGTGGTCTTTTGTAAAAATAAAAAGAAACAAAAAACACATTGGATTCATCCTCCCATCCCGCGCATGAGCATTGGGTTAAGTAAAAAAATTTATAGCAATGGGAATGATTAGCATGAGAGGAGGACAGGTAGGTGAGCCCCACCAGATGGCAGTCTTGACAACATGCATTTCAAAGAGAAAACCACGTGTTTTCACGGACACACAGATGCAATAATATGAAAAATTCACAAAAAATTTATTTTGAAAATATTCGGGCCTCAAATTGACATGCAATAAAAACAAAAGGTGGGCAAGGCAATAGGAGGAATAGCATGGACAACATGAACAAGATGTTTGGCAAGAGAAACATACCTTCACATGGAAAAAATAGAAAAAAATGCATCTAAAAACAAAATAAAAATTTAATAACAAAAAATCTATTGACTGAAACAAAATGCTCCAAAAAGGAAAAATGTTAGGTAGATAAAATGAACATATTCATCAAATAAAAATATGGATTCAGTGAGAAATGGGGGCATTCATGTGAAAAAATGATAAAAACACACACAAAAAGTGAGAAAAAAATAATTTGAGATAATCCATTAGTCAAAACAAGGGCCAACAAAAAGGAAAAATGTCAGGGGAGTGGCCTTCAATAGGGGGGTCAGGTTAGAATGCCATTCTAGTGTAAAAAAGGCATGCTCACATGGAAATAAGTCAAAAATGTGTATGAAAACACAAGCAAAAATTAATAACATGAAATCTGTGGGCCAAAATGAAGGGGAGAAAGAAGAAAAAATGTCAAATTTGACCAGTGCCTCGAGGGTATCCAAGCAAGATGCCATTCTAATGAGAAAAGAGTGTGTTCACATGGAAAAATAGCAAAATTTGTGTAAGAAAAGACTTGTAAATACACAAAAACAAATAACAATCAATCCATACATCGGACAGACAAGCTATAAAAGGAAAATATAGCCTAGAGAAGGGGAAGATCATGGCTATCATGTCACATTGCAGTTCTGGCATAAGAATGGCACATTCACATGGAATAAGGCCAATTCACGTAAAATTCTTCAAAGATTAATGATTGAGGAATCATTGCTCAAAACAGAGGGTGATAAAAAGGAAAAGTGTCAAGTTCGAAGGGACAAATAGGATTATAAGGTCAAACTTCAATTTTGGTGATCATATGATACATTCACATGGAAGATCAACAAAATTAAAAAAATTGTTCAAGGGCAAGGAAAGACCCCAAGAACGGGGTAAAACAGGATAGTAGGATGATGAAGGGGCCCCAATAGAGAATAAATAAAATAGAATTTTTTTAAAATATTAGATAGTGATGTGTTCACAAATATATGCAAACAAGATGCGGAGGGACGCATCCCCATGCTTAAAAGTATAATGGATTGATTTGTCTAATCAGTAGGGGCCTAGCACTTAACCATAACCTGAACCCTTGCATCCCCACACTTAAGACATGACACATACATAGATAAACACAAAAGGTAGGGTTAGAAATACTTGGCCCATTCAGTTGGTTGATATGGACCATTGTCGACATTCTATGAGTCTAAATCATCTGCAGGAGGTACCACGGCTCGCCACAATATGCGTCTAGTATGGCAAGGACCATGTAGCAATACCCAAGGAGGTAGCGATGTTGATGAAGAACCGGTAAGTATTAGTGACAAGGAATATCGCACTTAGCTCAACAAGCTCTCATGTGAAAATAATAGAGTAGTCGCTCACCCCCCACAGCTCACATCACTCAAAGAGAAAGGAAGGAGAATCCAAATTTTACACCCAATTGAGAAATAAACAAGAGGAATGGTGCAAAGGAAGTATGACAGCATGCACAATTGATGGTGCATCAGTGTAGCCCAACCCATTTGATATAGGTGTGAGAAGGCAAGCCAAGAAGCCTTGTAGTGTAGTGCATAGAACAAAGTGATGTGTCTGATGGTGATGGTCGAGGCCCATCCCATGTGTATATAGGGAAATGAAAATGTACCCAGTGCCAATGTTGTAACATCCCTCAAACCTCACCTCTCAGAGTTGGTTGAAGGAAAAATTAGTCACGCTCAATCCCCCCTCTGTCTCAGCTCTATTGATGAATACAAGAAGACAACCCATACTCATATCCCCATCCAGTTAGGATGAAAGCTCACATCACTCAAGGTTTGTCGATGAAGAGTAACTTCATCTTGTCGATCATATCAAATAGTATTTGTTGATGAAGAGGCATACCCAGGGAGATAGTCAACAAATCAAGGACTTGATTTTCCTATAGAAGCAATCGTCAGTTGTAGGGGTTAGATGCACTGATAGAAGAGCAAGACATAGTGCACCAAGGGAGACAGCTTCAAAATTACATCTTTGGGAATATCCATTGAAGAGTCAATTGTTTTGGATTGTGGGGTGTTGCCACCTTTTCCACAACTAGCTTCTCGTCCAAGGGTGTTTGCTACCTTTTCTTGGAACGAGACCTCTTACAATAGGGAATTTATTCATTTTCTCCCATAATAGTTTTTATTCTTCTTCTATTTTTTTCTTTTTATTTTTTTTTAAACCCTACTCCCGAGGGTGTTTCTACCTTTTCTCAAAGAGTAGGTCGGCATGATAGGGACCAAAGTCCTTTTCTCTCATGACCTACATTTTTTTCCTTTTTTTCTTATCTAGTTTTTTTCTTAAATGTAAATGGAAAAATACCATAGATCAAAACCCACCTTGCTACATCAATTGGATTAATAGAAGGGTAACTGAATAGAGGAAAGAGATGGAGATGAGGAGCAAACAGAATGGTGCCATCCCATCAGGCTGAGAATGATGGATATCAATAGTAACATAAGAAGTAGGGAGAAGGGATGCCTCAGAGGGAGAGAGGATATTGGTTGTAATTGTCAAGATCCCAAGGTAGGGTAATACTTCTTCAGACGCTAACCATTAATGAGGAATGGATCATCAAAACCATTGATGGCTTGCACTTAGATAGATCTATTAGGCTTGGTAGTCAGTACTTTGTAGGGCCCATCCAACATTGTTGAAGCTTTCCTAGAAACTTGCCAACGTGTGAATCATAGGCGAGGACTAGGTCCCTTCCCTTGAATTCTTTGTGCTTGATGAGGTTGTCATGATAAGCCTTTCATCAATCTTATGTGGATTCCATACACTATAAAGTCATCCGTAGTATTTATCCAAACATTTCAAGTGTAGGAGGCAGCACTGCAGTGACTCAGCATCTCCCAAGCACTCAGTGATAGCCACTCACAAAGAGGGTAGTTCTAACTTGACATGGAAGACAGCTTCTTGCTATACACTAGCTGGAAAGGTGTTTGTCCTATAGCACCCTTATGGAAAGTTATGTATGCCCAGAGGGCCTCTATAATTCAATCAACCCAACCATAGTGATGTGCAGTAATCATCCTCGTCGCAATCGAGCAAAGGATACATTTGGTAACTTTGACTTGGTCATTGGCTCTAGGATAATAGGGTGTGGACTTGCAATGGCATATCTTGTAAAGCTCTATCAACCCTTCCATAATCTTGTTCAGAAAGTGAGTGCCTCTATCACTGACCAACTTTGGGGGACTACCAAGTGAGTGATAATGTTCTCATATAGAAATAGGGTCACATTGTTACCATCATCTCATTTAAGACATTTGGCTTCACACCGCTTCGTCATATAGTCCGTATATACCAAGTGGTATTGGTTCTGCTTCCTCCTGGTTGGAGGATCAATAGGGCCCACGAAATTGATGCCCCACTTCTCAAATGGTTTCAAGGAAGGATGGACTATAGTGGCATGGCATTGGATTTGATAGGCTTTCCCATCTTCTAACAAGTGATACAACGTTTGCAGTAGTCATAGGCATCTTTAAGCAGTGTAGGCCACCAATATCCTACACAAGCATAGCCTTTCTCGCTATTGCTTCTCCTACAAAATGTTTACCACACGGCTGATCATCGCATGCTTTTAGCACTATCCCGATCTTGTCTCTCGCAAACACATCTCCGTAGCACTTCATCTTTGCCTCTCTCATACAAAGCGCCACCTAACAATGTAGGGGGTTGATTCCAACAGAAGTTGTTTTTTCTCTCTACTAAAGATGCCACATGGGTACTCTAATATGGCAAAGAGGTTGGCAATGTTTGCATACCATGGGATTATTATTTTGACTAGAAAAAAGGAAGCATCAAGGAGGTTTGAATCATCATGCTCCTCTTCTTCCATCTATGGGATCCATTATAGATGATTAGCCAAAACATGGAAACGACCAAGCTTGGTAACCGCTTCAAAATCAAACTCATGGAACAGAAGGAGCCATTTCATCATTTTTCCTTTGACATCTACCTTATTCATTAGGAAGGACAGTGCCTCCTGATCCACATAAAACTTGAAGTGCATCGACAACAGGTAGTGTCGAAACTTCTCCAAGGCAAGCACCATCGCCAAGCATTCTAACTTCATCACAGTGTAGTTCCTTTCTCGATCAATAACCTTGTAGCTTGCATAATAGATAGGTTGATCTAGCTTCGAGAAGCCTTTTTTACATAAGGTTGCACCTAACTCTTCTACAGATACATTAGTATGCACATGGAATTCCTTCATCCAATCAGGAGGTTATAAGATGGATACTTCAATCAAACACTGCTTCAAGGTATTGAAAGCTTCTTCACAATCATATGTCCAAATAAACTCTACATCTTTCCTTAGGAGGTTATGCAAGGGGGCTACCTTTGTTGCAAAATGTGTGATGAACTGCATGTAATAGCCCACATAACCAAGAAATCCACTCAACTCTTTGACATTGGTTGGCATGGTTAGAGCTGCAATCTTCTCAATCTTGGCAGGGTTTGTTGCAGTCCCTTGTGCAAAGACAATGTGGCCCAAAAGAACTCCTAAAGAGACTCCAAAGTTGCATTTGTCGCAGTTGAGGGAGATCCCATACTTCTAGCATTGATCAAAGCATTGCTCCTTGTGTCCCCATTCTCATTGATTAGGCTATAAACACAAAACTCATCTAGGTATACCTCAATAAAATCATGCAAGTGATTTTGAAATCTGACAATTGTCACTCTTTGAAAGATAGCAGGGGTATTACAAATACCAAACGAGATCACTCTATAAGCATAGGTCCCCCATTCGATTGTGAAGGTTATTTTGGATTGGTCTTCTTCTGCTATCTGGACTTGGTTGTACCTATTGAATCCATCCAGTAGGGAATAGAGCTAATGTCCTGCCATTGTGTCTAATAGTTGGTCTATGAAAGGAATAAGAAAATGATCTTATGATCTTTTTTTTTCTTCAAATTCAACTTACAGAAATCCACACATATTTGCAGCTTTCTATTCTTCTTGGGTACTACTACGATGTGTGAAACCCATTTACTATTGGCCACTAGATAGATAAAATCAACTTCAAGGAGCTTCAATAACTCTACTTTCACTAGGGCTGAGTAATTTGGATTCATGTGTGAAACCCATTTACTGTTGGCCCCACTGGATAGATAAAATCAACTTCAAGGAGCTTCAATAACTCTACTTTCACTAGGGCTGAGTAATTTGGATTCATGTGCCTCTATATTTGACTTACAAGTTTGGCATCAGGCTCTAAGTCAATGTAATGCTAACACACCATGGGATCAATCCCCTTTAGATCTTTATACAATCATGTAAACACATCCAAGTTCTCCTTTAGTAAGTCTACATCATGTAGAACCAACAGCTCCTCTTCTCGAAGACTAGTACCCACCTCCAAATGACATTCAATACCATTTGTATCCACAAAATTTAATTGCATTTCACATTTCACTTCATGAATGAAGGTCCCACTGATTGCTTCTAGATATAAATCTAACTCCTTCAAAGGACTAGCCTCCTTGTCTGATGCTCCATTGAAAGTGATTTCTTCTTTTCATGGGGCCTCAAATGGCTCCTCGGGATGCTAAAATGATATCATGGCAATTTCAAATTTTTTGGAAGAGTTAATTATCTCTTGACTTGAGGACTCATTTTCTAATAATGCCTCTAAGAACGTCACATAACATGGACCATCTGAGTTTTGCTTGGACTATAGGACTGATGTTTGTTGGCAAGGTGCATCATCATCGTCCTTTCTTGCGAAGGGTAAACTTGGGCAATAAGAGCCACTACTAAAGGAAGGATTATGCTACTTGATCCATTTATTATATAAAGGTTTTACATATGATGCGATTCATTGATTAGTCCAAACAGTACTAGAGTCATTCTGTTCCATGGCGTGGGATCTTCAGCTTCAAATGCTTCTGGGAGTTTCTCCTCATTAGTGTTCTCCTCTGGCTATATAGCTTCTTCCATGTTGCTTTCATTATCTTCATCTTGACTTTTATCTTCTTCCTCTTCAAATTCTAGCTCTACCTCTATAGGGGCTCTGTAGGGAAAAAACAAACTCTCTATTATATCTTTTGCTTCTACTTCTGCCTTTGGCTCTACTTCTCTATTGGCTTCTATTTCTGTCTCTGTCTTTGCTTCTGTTTATGGCTCTATTGTGGCCATGTAATAGGGAGAAAAGTACATCCATGCCTCTATCTCACTATCAAAGGTAATTTCACAAGTCATTCTTTGTTCAAGAAAGAGGTATTCACCCCCCATTGACAAGGACTTTGCCTCTTTCGAGAGTTGGCATACAGTGCATACTATCAAGAGACCGTGCCTTTATTTTCTTGGAAAATATATGTTTGACAGCTTCTTCCTCTACTGATGTACCATCTGCAACTTTATTGGAAGAGCCTGTTATGACTTTGATAGTGGTGGATCCATTACCTTTTTTGTGAGTCATTAAAATTTACTACCACTTTATTAGGTCCTCTGCCCAGGGTCATGGTTCCCTTGAACCAATTCATTTATGCTTGTGCTTCAAAAATCCATAGTCTTCTTGATAACAGAGGATATGAGGTCCCATAGAAATTTTGTTTTACCACTAGATAGGTCATCCAATAGTCTCTTATTGCCATGGTTGTCTTCATATATGGGAGAATGCCCAATGGCTTAATTCTACTCTGGTCTTCTACTCGAATAAGCCACTATGTAGTCTACATGCCTAGATCCTTCATTGTCACATCTATCATTATATTCACTAATAAGCCTCCATCAATCAATGCATTTGCAATAAAGCATCTCTCAATCCAATTGCCAATCTCTAGGGTAGTGGGATCCAAGAATGTGTTAGCCACATCCACTTCTTTCATAGGCTCTAGGGCTTTATTGGACTTAGTGGCAGCTGTAGGGTGATCCTTAGGCAATGTCTTCTTGTTAGTATACTTTTAAATTTCTTTTGGTAGTTATGGGATAGCATTAGCACAGGAAAAATGTTAAGTTTGGTTTAGAAGTGTCTAGGTCTTTGACCAAGTCATACTCTTTGATGGGATTCATGGGCTTCTCTAGCTGACTAGGGAATGGGACAACACACTTTCATATTTCCTCTTTCTTCTAGCAATGGCAACATCTACACTTCTTCTATCACTGGGGATACTTTTGCATCCTCTATCTCTTGGACATCTAGTTGTAACTCTATAATTGTCTTTGTATCCTTCTGTGGCACTAGATTCCTCTATTACTACACTATTCTATTCTTACTGATCTATTTCTCTTTTAGAAGATTCAACTTCACCGTTTTGGTAGAGAAAATGTTCTCTTTTGGAACTATGGGTTCTCTTTTCTTAGCACGTGTTATTGAAACAACTTCCAATTCCACCAAATTGGAGATAGGTTCTTGGGTCTTATGTTGATTATCAGTAGTGTTAGCTACATAGAAGTTGGACTGGGATTATAGTGTGGCCTTCTCCCTTACATCGATTGCATAAGGGCTTGTAATCCATGGACCTTCTAGGGTTTTGAAAATTTGGTGAGATATGTCTCTTTTCTCCACATTTGTAATACTCCACTTCTAATCTCTGGCCACCAGACTATTGTCCTTTGTAACTTTGAGGTGGAAATCTCCAAGGACTGAAATTAGGATCAAACTCTCTAGGCTTTGGTTTGATATCTTGGGTTATCATCTTGGATTTCAACAAGTTAAATCTTTCTTCCTTTGTTCATGTATCTCCTTCAAATATAGATGTCTTATATATGATTCTTTCTTAAACAATATGAACATAAGGCTCCAAGGATACTTGGCTTTTAGGTACATTCAATGGCTAAATGTCTCACTTGATGGCACTTTTTTAACCATGTGTTTGATAGCATCACATCTCTTCCACCTCCTACAGTGTTGGATATGCTGGCGGTATTCACCTTTAATCTATGCAACTGTTCTATAATCATATCTGTCATCTCTTTCTTAATGCTTACAACTAAATTGGACAAATAATCCTTCAAATTTTCTCCTATTGGAGTACTCACAATAGGGTTTTGGGAAGTCTTTGTAATCATTGCATAGACTAGTTAGATTGAGATCCAGAGGGTCCTCCATTTTGATTTTGATTCAGAGCTCATATTAAGACTAGGGGTTGTTGATTTCGGTTAATAGGGTTCCATTGTTCTGGTTGAGTTGCCACTGGAGGAACTGTTTGAGGCCATTGTTATTGTGGTTGAATGATCATTTGAGGTATTGTTGTCTCTACGGCCACAATGGATTCGATGCACTATACTACGGCACTATTTGCATCTAAGGGTAAGGGTAGGGAACAATCCCTACTAGGACTACATTTGGTAGGTATACCATTCCTAGCATGGAAGGAGATAATACTCCTCTTCCTAGTGCCATTGATAGCCTTGTTTCAACTTCATCATAGAGTCTTGCACCTTCCATTGCAACTCGCAAGTTGACTGGTCTTCTCAACTCCACAAACTTACAAACTTCTGGTTGTAGGCCTTTAAGAAAAATTTCCTTTTAGATGTCTTCATCCAAGTGATGGTTGGTCCATCTCTTTAGTATGGATTCCATTCTAGATACATATGCTTCCACCCATTCACCAAAGGATTGACTTAAGTTCATGAACTCCTCTTGCATCCGCTCTTCAAAACCTTCACACCTAAATTTAGTGAGAAATGCCACCTTTAGGTCATCCCATGTGCCAAAAGTTCCTACCACTTGTCTCTCATACCACTGAAACGTCACACCTTTGAAAATGGCAAGGAATATCACCAACCAATGCTTGGGGGTTCTGGCATTATTGGATATACATACTACCATGAACCTAGCTACATGAAGATTAGGGTCTTCATTGTACTCTCCATTAAAGATTGGCAAAGGCACTACATTCACTAGCATATCATCAATGTTTTCAAGACAAATATAGCTAGAAAAGGGACCTTGATTCACCATGGGGACTTCTTTAAAGAGTGTCACAAGGGTCGTCAAAGGAGGCTTCTGTTGCTAGCTTGTTCTCGGCTTTGATTTGTGCATTTTCTCTTCTCACATACCTTTGGATTCGTTTTAGTGCTTGCCTCTTGATCGCATCATTCATTAGGGAGTTAGCTCCATCCAGTTTGTCTATACTCAACAAAAGGAAATCAGAAGACCTTCAACTTATGGAGGAATCTCTTTCAACATTTCTTCTACTTCCTTCTTTTCAATATCTTTGAATTCAACTTGCATTTCATTGCAGAAGGGAAGATATTCAATTCTAAACGTATCAAAATTCATTCTTTTGAGGATCACCATAGTGCCATTATCTTGATAATACCAACTTCAGAGGGCTTCAATAGCCTAGGTTGTGAAGAATACTCTCTCTACTAACTTCTAGTTGACTACCAATTGAACAAATAGAAGGTTATCAGCTCACCAAGCATCCCATGTATGTTGCTATCGAGCATCCATAAAAAATTTCCAACTCTTTTTCTTCTTATTCTTGTGAACTTCTACTAATCACGACTCCTGAAGCTTCTTTACAATCTCCAACTTGACGATATCTAGAAATTCTTCAATGAATGCCAAATCTCCATGGATGGTCATTCTCTCTATTTTTGCTTTGCTCTTTAGTTTTTTGGGAAATAGTTGGCTACAGTAATACAACTTTATCTAGCTTTAAAAGGCAATGGGATCAGTATGTCACATAGAGACTGCATCAAGATAGTGACATGTTTGCACCATTGAGAGATGTACTTCTTGTAGAAAGTGGCTTTGGCAATGAAGATCTCCAATTCTTCAACAATAGCAAGAATTCTATAATCTTCCATTGCTTTTCTTCCTCTTCAATAGTGCCACTTTTTCCATTTTCAGCTACTTGCTGTTGATGGCTATTTTCACCGGCTGCGCACCAAAAACATAGAGCCCCAAGCAGACACCAAGAAAAATAAGGAATCTATTGCAAGAAAATCTATCTTGTCAAATCAACAAGCATGTTCTTCATATTTTAATCAACCACAAGAAGAAAAACAACATCATTCTTCATGCAACATCATATAGCAATCCTCTCACGAATTTATCACAACAAATCTTCAACACATTCTTCATAGAAATCATCAAAGAACCATAATGTCACAAAAGAAATATCAATTTTGAATCAAATTCATCGCATAGTATTCATATTTCATCATCTTTATAGTCTTTATAGTCTTTCTCATGTAGACACAATGTTTCTCATAGAAAATTGGATATCTCTCATACTCTATCTCTCTCACATATGCTCTCTCTCAAAAGGTACATGGGAATTACAATGAATAATCCTCAATAACCCTCTCTTGGTTGTGGATACCCCTTCCAAGAGGTATGCTTAATATGAAGAGTCGCCAAAGCCACTATAGTGTCCCTTGAGAACTCACTGCTATCACTGTCACTGTAGTCTTCAGTTCAAGTCTTCTTCTGCTACTTCTTCTACTTCTTTAAGATATTTCGAGCTTGTACTCTTCCTCTACCAAGATTTCAAAACATTCCCAAGCTAAATATCCATCCATCAGAATAGATACAGAAGCAAACAGAGGTATATAGAACTAAGACACAAGCTCTACAAAACACTACACAAAGGGTCAACAAAAGGCATAAAAACCATACATCTCCAACCAAAACCACTTCAAACCATCCAAAACCATTCAACACACTCTTAAAAATTCCTCAAAAGACTTATTCACAATCCTAACCTCATAAACAAAAAGAAAACAAATCAAAATAGAGGTAAAATAGACCATATTAGAACCAAATAAACTAATTATAGAACCTATCAAAACATCATACCTCAACCAAAAACCATCATGAGCTTCTCAAACGTACTCAACCCATTCCAAAACACTTCCGACTCAAAAAAAAATCAATCAATAAACTCACAAAATCAACCATTCAACTCATAAAAACAACAAAAAGCAGCCTAAAAAAGAAGTCATTTTAGCCCTCAACAACTCCTTCCCTCTCCTCAGCTTCCTCACACACATTACACATTACTCTACTTCACATTCTCTCAACCCACCAAAATTCAACAATCAATTTCAAAAGGAAATCCCTTCCCTCCTTAAATTGTTGCCAAAATTTCCATTTTTTCTATTTCCTCTTACTTTCAGTTAGATGACTACACTATCTATTATTTTCATTGTTCAATTGACTAGAATATGAGCTTTGTGACCCATTGGTTTGAAATGATGAGATATTATATGAAGACCTAGCTTTTGTACTTTATATTGAGAACAAGGACTTGATAGTTATCCAAAGAGTGGTTCAAAGTAATAACCTTATGGAAAATTTGAGTTATTTTTGCTAATGCAATCTATACAAAACACAAATATAAAATGATTATTAAAGTATCCAAATTCATCATAATAAGTCAACAAGAATGGGACATGGATTTTCCTATTATCCCTTCAAGAATTCTCTGCACTCTCACAATTGCTATCTCACACATGGGATGCTCTTTGATCATTCTCTCTCTCAAGAAAGCAAGCTAAGTTGTTCTTTCTCAGTAAGAAATTCAAAATCTCCACCTCAAAAGAGAGAGAGAGCTAAATGCTTACCAAACCCAATGCTTCCT